>NC_041402.2:101844515-101974168 GCF_900747795.2 Erpetoichthys calabaricus | reverse complement strand
GAACCACGCTTCAGCTCAGTCTGGTACGACTCTAACTGTGCTTTGTGCCAGGTAGAGGTGAAAAGAAATGCAGAGGGACAGCTCACGATCGCTGTTTCCAAGAAGGAGCCTATCCTTCCCGAATATAACGAGGCCAGTCACGAAGAGGAGGAAGATAAAGAAAATATGATAAAGGAGCGAGTGAGTGAAATTAATTTTTCTATAAAAGACTGGACTTTTTTTAAAGCTCTTATGCCAAATATTGATGAAGCTATTTACCAAGGGAAACTGTCTGACCAGATGAAAAGAATAAAAAGAAAATTGGAGGAGGAGTTTAGCATGTTGAATAATTCATGCTCGGAGGAGGAGGAAGAAAACTGGGAGGCAACCACCCCTAAGTGAGTGGGGATAAATACAGAGGTCTTTTCCCCCAGTCTACATTAACCTAAAAACCTATCGAGATGTCTTCAACTACTTACCCTACCGAAGCTGGTGCTAGCTGGTCCGGTCGTCTCCCTTTTCTCTCGGCCTCTGAGGTGGAAGAAGTCCTCGACATTTTGATGCGCTCCGAAGAACCAAGCTCCGGAGGTATGGAACATACGTCCGCCGCTGACTACCTGTTTTGGCCGGCTAACCTTCAAGCCGACACCGCCTACTCTACTCCTGACGAGATGATCGACACTAACCTACAGCCCCGCTACTCGGCTGCAGACCAGATGCTGACAGACAACGACGTGTTTTGGTCGGGTGACAACCAACACCCCGCCGGCTACGCTCCTGATCAGACCTGTTGGTCTATGGAACAGACGGCGCTCCGCGACAGCCTGTTTTGGCCCGACGACATCGTACCTAACTCTGGGTACTCTGCTCCTAACAACTCTCCTTCAGACCCACCGTCTTGGCCGGATCTTCTGATGCCCTCAAACGACCAGATCTATTGGCCCGAACCTCAGTTACCCGTCCCTGATGATATGTATTGGCTGGACAGTCTCCTGGAGAACCGTACAGTACCTGACCTTTTTGTCCCTGCTGAGGATGCTCGGGGGAGCCTAACGGGCGCTGAGGAGATAGCCGTGCAGGCCATGCGGCAAGAAGAGGCCATGGACGAACTGGTAGATGCTCTGTCCGCATGGAAGCCATCGTCCCGGGATGCTGATTATGAGAGTATGGACCTTGAACAAACTGACGGGCCCCTGGGTCAAACACTTCGAAAGACTCTGAAACTGGTCAAGAGTTTGATTGCGGCTCTGCTGGACATAATAGTCGATCGGGACCTAAAAAGCACCTGTCATGGCTGTTTCATAGATCACCCCAGCCAGACGCAGCATACGTGTCTGTTTGAGCCTGACTCTGTTTATCGGGTTGGCCGCTTTCAAGAGGTTCTGACTGTTTTCCGCAAACCTTGGCTCAGGAGCCTGGTCATAAAGACTCTGGGTTGCTTCAACATCTTTCCGCCTTTTCACAAGGTTCATTCATTTGTTCAAAATGCCGTCGATGAACTGGAAAAAGAACATTCTATTAGCGAAGCCATTGTACAAGCGTTTCACAACATGGACGATCCCTCTTACTCGAAAATACGTGAAATAGCCGGTGCCTTTTCTAAAAGACATTTTTCTGAACCGAACACGACCGATGCACCTTTGGGGTTTTACGGGGAGTACGACTTAGAAAAATCAGACGAAGTGTCTGCACTCAATGTTCCTGTGATATGAAATGTTTTAATCATGTTTTTTAATACTGCTGTTTTGAAATTTTAATAATGTTTTTAATCAAGCTGCTTTGAATTTAAACAATGTTGTTTTGAAAATTAACAATAAAGACTCATTAAACCATTGACATTTTTCTTTCACCGAGGGTTACTTGAAAAAAGTTTATTATAACCCAGCAAATCCTGGTAGCTTTGGGGGAAAAGACTCTTTGAAAAGAGCTCTTGAGGTTTCGGGTCAGAAAAGTAATGACCAACAGGTGTCGGAATGGTTATCCGGTCAATATGCTTATACAATTCACAAACCCGCTAGAAGGCATTTTAGGAGAAATAAGGTTTATGTATCCGATATAGACTCGCAATGGCAGATGGATTTAGCGGACATGACAAATGTGTCCGAGCATAATCTGGGTTATAAATATTTGTTAACCTATATCGACGTACTTTCTAAGTATGCGTGGGTACGACCCCTGAAGAACAAAACGGGTAAGGAAGTGACAAGAGCCTTCCAAGACATTCTGAGCGCCGGTCGAACTCCAAAGAAGCTCCAGACCGATAAGGGCAAAGAGTTTTTCAACCGAGATTTTCAAAAGCTGTTAAAGAAGATCGGAATAAAACATTTCACCACAGGAAACGAATTAAAGGCCTCTGTGGTGGAGATTTAACCGCACACTAAAATCTAAAATGTGGAAATATTTCAGCGCTTATAACACAAGAGCCTACATCGATAAATTGCTGGATCTAGTATACTCTTACAACAAAAGTTATCATTGAAGCATAAAAATGGCTCCTTCCGATGTTAACACGTTAAATTCCTGGAAAGTTTTCAAAAACTTATACGCCGTAGCCAGCCCCCCAGGTCCGCCGTTGTTTAAGTTCAAAGTAGGAGACACAGTTAGGGTGTCTAAAACCAGACATCCTATTGAGAAAGGTTATGAACAAACATTTTCAGATGAAATCTTTACCGTATCTGAACTTGTACCTAGGGAACCGGCGGTGTACAAACTGAAAGACTACGATGGTGAAGAGATTGTAGGATCCTTTTACGACCCTGAATTACAGAAAATTAAAGTCGGATCCACAGACATTTACAGGATTGAAAAAATACTGGCTAGGAAAATTAAGAATAAAAAACGACTCATTTTAGTCAAATGGCTCGGCTGGCCAGAAAAATTTAACAGCTGGATACCGGAGAGCCAAGCCCAAGATGTTCAATAAAATTCAGAACGCTCCTAATCGACTCTTCATTCTCTAGCGGTATACCATGGAGTGCAAAAGTTTTTTTGTGACTCTACCGAGCAACGCTTCCTCAGACATTTTCCCTAACAACACAATTTCCAATTTCACGACGAAGCTTGCTAAACCCATAGAATTAGAAGGTTCTTGGGAAGTCGGTCTAGCCGAAATTCATTACCCACATACGTGGAATACCATAAACAAACCGGATAACGAATTCTACGTTTCAGCTCTGGGGGTGAAAAAACATTACTACATTCCATGCGGATATTACGAAGGTATTCACGACCTACTGTCTTTTATGAATTCGACAACCTTAAGCCTGCCCACTTTGACAGATGTTGCAGCTGGATTTGTCCCTTCTGAGAGCTCTGCAAAATTCAGTTATAATGCTGTGGAAAGAAGAGTCTACGTGGTACCGGGTGAAAAGGATGAAACTATACACTTGAAAGGACAGCTGGGTCGAATATTAGGAGCGCATCCTGATCAGACTCGGGGTTTAACTTATAAGGCTCCTTTCCCCGCCGACATCAGGGCCGGCTTTTACACTTTGTACGTGTATGGGGATATGGTATCTCATCAGAGAGTCGGAGACAGCTACGTACCCCTTTTGAGGTGTGTTCATATAGAGGATCAGGCTAATAAAATTACAACCATCACATATGACAAACCGCATTATGCCCCAGTCAGCAAGAATTATTTTGACACAGTGACTATTGAAATAAAGATGGACTAGAACAAAAACGTGACATTTCAGTTTGGTAAGGTGATAGTGAAGTTGCATTTCAGACCCGTCAGGCATTGTATGCACGACTGAAACAATGAGGTCTTACCAGGACCCGACACCTTACATCCAATATTATCAGACCCAAGCGGGTAACGGCTTACCGGGGTTCTCTGGATCCCCTGTAATGTATGGTGGGGGGATTGGAGGTATATTTCGAGGATTGTTTAGAAGAGCTTTACCTCTCCTGAAAAAAGGCTTTGACATCGCAAAACCACATATCAAATCCGCAGCTAAAAATATTGTAAAAGATGTGATCACGGGGGCTATATCCAGTGCTGCGGGTGGAGTCCTAGAAAAGCAGGAGGGAGCAGACTTGATGGTCATGAGAAAGACAAAACGCAAGAGACCACCGGGGTCGCGTCAGGCCCCGCCAGCTAAAAAGGCCGGGCGCACTATTTTTACAGCATTATCTAAACGTCGTCAGAAGAGGAACAAGACTAAAGCAAGCAAAAAGAAGAAGAGAGACAATTTTTAAGAGAAGATGGCTTTCGTACACAGAATGTCCGAAGAGTGTGTCAAATCTGAACTGGATCTGTTTACGGTGCCTTTCACTCAAACGAGTGTAGATAAAAGTATATACGTTGAAGTCCCACCACTCTCAGCCCTCTCTGAAGTAGCACCACTAGAATTTCTCATAGCCGGAAATGGGGAAGATTACCTGGACTTGAATAACACTCTTCTACACCTAAGGGGAAAGATAGTGAACGCTGACGGGACTAACATACCTGCCGGGGCAAAGGTCGGATTTGTCAACTACCCTATAGCCAGTTTGTTTTCTCAAGTTGATGTCACCCTGGGGGACCGCCTAATATCGCAGAGTTCAAATTGTTATCCTTACGGTCTTAGAAGGTCTGCTAAATTACAGCCAAGAGACTCTTCATTCTCAGTTTGCTACAGGACTTTTTTACAAAGATACACTTAACAAATTGGAAGAGACAGACCCCGCCGGAGAAAACATCGGTTTTAATAACAGAAGCGCCTATACAGCCGGTAGCAGGACTGTCGAACTTCTGGGGCACATACATACAGATCTCTTTTTCCAGGAAAAACTACTATTGAATGGCCTAGACGTGAAGATTAAAATGGTTTGGAACAAAGATGAATTCTGCTTAATGTCCGGTGATGCCGAACATTACAGAGTAATCATAACATCAGCCTCTCTGTTTGTAAAAAAAGTAAAAGTTTCACCGGCCGTGAAATTAGGACACGCTCATGCCCTTACATCAGCCAATGCTAAATACCCTGTGGAAAGGGTGAATATGAAAGTATTCAGTATGCCCGCGGGAATCCGAGTATGCAATCAAGAAAACCTGTTTCTGGGTCAACTACCAAAGTATGTGGTGATTGGCATGGTGGATAATGAGGCCTTTTCGGGGTCTTATACACGTAACCTGTTCAATTTCAAACAGAACGATGTAGAGTTCCTGGCTCTATACATGGACGGTGAACAGATTCCCGCCAAACCTTTTCAACCAGACTTTGTAAGCGGCAACAGTGCCAGAGAATATTATAATCTGGTATTGGCCACTGGTAAGCATTTGAAGGATCAAGCTCTGTCTATCAGCCGTTCAGAGTTCTCGCAAGGATATACTCTTTTCGCTTTTGATCTAACCCCCGATCAAGAATGCGGTGATCATTTTTCATTAGTTAAAACTGGAAACATGAGATTTGAATTATGCTTCCGCGTCCCTCTCCCTCGGACCGTCAATCTAATAGTATATATGGTCTTTGACAACATCATCGAAATCAACCAGAGACGTAATGTTCTGTGTGACTTCTAATAAGCACCATGAATACAAAACAATTAACACAACTACTGTCCCAAGACCCCTACACCGAAAGATATTTCCGCGGTGTGCTGGCGTGTGATCAACTACCGGAAAAAAATAACATCTTACCGGCCATGTTTGTAGTGAATACTCACCGTCAAACCCAACCCGGAGAACACTGGCTGGGGATTTACCTCACAGAAGACGGAAATGGGGAGTTTTTTGATTCCTATGGAAATCCTCCGGACTTTATCTACTTCCCGAATGACATTTACCGTTTCTTAAGCAAAAACTGTAAACAAATCATTTACAATAACCGACAGCTTCAAAGTTGGTTCTCGGACAAATGCGGTCAACACTGCCTCTTCTATCTGCATCAGAGAGGAAAAGGTCTCCCGTACACCTCTGTAGTAAAAAAGTATTCGGAGGACGTGAACAGTAATGACTCTATGGTCTCTAAATTTGTTCGTTCCTGGCTTCCTTCGCCGGGACTCTGTTTTTATCAGTACCCTTGCGTGCAAAGATCAGAGACCTGTAAATATTTCAATAGACGGTTAAAGGATGACGACACTCTGTAATGAGATAAAATTGTATTTAATAAACAAATCATTTTACAAATTTAATAAGCGATCCATTCCAGTCTTTTTTTCTCGGTTTCACTCGGTAGGGGGTAACTTCTGTATGATGAGCAGGGTGGGGGGCTGCGGGTGGCTTAAAACTTTCAAGGAGTTCTCTCGTTTCATCATTAGGTACGACAGAAAATGGAATGTTCAAACCGGCCATGGCGTTTACAAATTCCTTCCACCCCCGCGGTCTCCTATGTTCAGGTATTGTATGAGAAGCGGTCAGATTACGGACCAAATCCACCATGTTGGATCCGACCAAAGGTTTACCCTCTAACAATAGCTCTCCACGATTATTCCAAAACGCGTGATGGGGATTGACGGACATTTTATGTAAAACAAATTCAACATTTTTCTTTGCTTTTACAGGTGCGCTTCTCAAAACCTCTTGCCAAACCTTGTCCTCAGACACCTTGACTGATCCAGGGCCCCCCTCGCCATTTTCTTCTTCTTTTGGTAATGTGAGCGTCAGACTGCTAGTTTCTTTATCGGCCTTTTTAACTAGAGTCAGATATCTCTGCAAGATAGAAGTGTAAAGCTTCATCTTCTCATCAGCCCCTATATCACAGCGTTGCAGGACGTTTCTCATTTCTTTGTCCAGTTCAGTTTCTGTGGCACTCAAGAGATCGTTCGGGTTAGCGCTCTTTTGCTGAAAAAGAGACATCTGTTGCTGCGGGACCAAATACATTTTTTGAGCGTATTCCATGTTTATGCTCTAGAAGCTAATAAACTGGATATGAATGGCATGGCGACGCTTAAAAGAGCTCCCAAAAAGCCTCCTTTCTGGTTTAGAATAGCTTTCTTCTTTTTTAAGGTTAGTTTTCTGTCACTTATTTTTCTGACAGATGTTTTATGCTTCTTGATTAGCTTAAACTGTTTTGGCGAAAGAGGTATATTACCTTTTAAAGTATTACAGGCTATTTCGGACAAAGCATTAATTAAATCGTCAGAAGAGGCGTTTATAAGAATTTTACGGCGGCGACAAGAGCAACGGAGTAAGGCCTTCAGAGGCTGTAGGTTTCTGCTTATTCTGGCCTACATGCTGACAGAATATGTAACTGGGACTCAGAACAGCTTCTTTTATCTTTTCACGGTGTACACGACCAGCCAATCGGGCGGAAACAGACCTGTTCTTAAACGTAGTTCGTCTGGGGTCTGTGCCTTTAAATCCACTAAGAGATAGCCGTACGGTAGTTTTGTAGCATCTTCGAAAGCTTCCAAAAAGAACTTAACACGCCTCGGATACATTTGGCGGGCCAAGGTAGTAATCTGCAATTTGTCCCTGGGGTTTTTAAAAAGAGTAATGTAATTGGCGTTAAGATTAATCGTTCGGCTTTTCTTTCCTTGAAAGAATAAATTTTGAACCAAGTAAATGATAGACAGATTACGATGATGAGTATATTTTGTGAAAGCCTTTTCTATTTCCTGGCTTTCGCTAGCCGATTCCATCAGATCATCTATAATGACCAAATTTATTTTCTCAGGAGGGAGAAGTTCGTCGTTGCATAAAGACTTTGGGAGTCCCTCAATAAATTTTAATTGCTGAAATTTAGCCGATAGCTCGTCGTACATTTTCTGCCAGCAACTATAAAACCAAATTATATTTTGAAAAGGATGAGACACAACGTGGTTCGAATGTTCCAATAATTTTTTCACATAATAGGATTTACCGGAACAACAGGGCCCCGAGATAATTTTAGCGAAGGGGTGTTGAAGGCGTGCGTCAAAATCTCTTTTAGTAGCCATAAGGTCTTGTGTTGTAATCTTTTAGGAGAACCCTCTTGTTATACACCACTCTGAATTTCTTCCTGAGTGGTCTGTTTTCTAAAGTGAAACGTTTTTTATTTCGATGGATCCGCTTACCGTGAACCAGTAACTCTTGAGGAGGGGCTTCATGAGACGTCACAAAATTCTGAACTAGATTGGTTAGTGACTCGAGGTTTATAATTTTACCGGTTTCGTGATTGATGGTTATACCTTTTACCTTCATACATGTTTTGCCTTGTGCCGTTTTATAACCGTACGTCTTTGGACCGCCTGAAGCAAATTCAGTAATATAATCACCAGGATTTAACTCACTGGTGAGCTCTCCTAAATAGTCACCCAGAGGAGGATTGTACTGACCAGGCTGAGAAGTAAAAATGACCGAGTTGGTGTCGTGGTACAACACCCTTTCTCCCAGACTGTCCAGTAAATCGTACAACTCTAACCGGGCATAGGCCGTGGTGAAAGCAGCAATGACAACATTAACGCTACCAGGTAGGGTATACTTTTCATCGGTGTACTTCCATTGTATTTGAGCAATCTCATCGCCGATAATTTCAAAATAAGAAACATTATACTGTTTGGAGAAAATATATTGCAAGAATTCCTCACCGTCCTTGACTAAGCTAGTAGTGAGATGGAGAGGTTTTTGCCCAAATTTACCCCAAAGAGAATTTAAAAACAACTTTGAAATTTGTCTCTTAGCCGGATTTACGGCGATGTTATCGCGGTCCAATTGCACACCTTCCTTGTGATAATAATCTAAAATATAACGGTCTCGGGAAGCCTCATCCGTACACCAGGCAGGGTAGCCCGAGGCTTCCTGCTTGCCTTTTAGATGAAGTTTGATATAGTCTGAGAATAACTCAGAAGTATGTTCGGGGTAATGCCAAATCTCGTATACTTTTGAAACTTTATACCCTTTGTCAATGGCCTTTGCTATTTCCACACTGCACCAAGTACCGGTTAAAGCTCTCTCATCCTCTGTGTGACGACAGTCCACAGTCTGAGCTTCTGTCTCCGCGCAGGTGCGACAGAGGGTGAACATTAATTTCCCACAAAACCTGAGAGGCAGGACTGGAAAATTGAGACCACGTGGAGGCTGGACGGTGGCTTTAATTAAGCCAAAATACTGCCTGAGATCGCCAAACTGCTGAAAAATGATAGTGGGGTGACCGACCGGGTACATTTTTGTTTTATTCACAAACGGGTACAAGCTGGTGAAATCATAATAGTGAATCTGTTCGGGCCCCACTGCCTTGTGGTACAATTTTATGGCGCTGGTACGGCCGCCGAACAACGAGTCCCTCGGTTGTATACGCTGAGGGAAATCACAGTGTTTTAAGAAAGTTTGTAGCCTGAGGTCTTGTTTTTTCATCGTCTCCCAATCATGCTCCCAGAGCACGTGCACATCTAAATTAAATTTAGTCCTAAGTATTTCCAATTTTCTCATAAACGTTTGGTACATAACTGCACATGTCATACCGGTTAAAGGATGGGTACTGTTAAAATCATAACATTCCGGACAGCCGTGATAAAAACAACCGGCAAATTCAAAGGCAGTCGGAATACCTTTAACTACGGCATAGCCGTCAAGATAAAAGGAACCCTTCTTTACTTCCCCAAGGTTTAGAGCGTGTCGAATGTTCAATTTTTCTGTTTCACAGAGATACAATAACCATTGAATACATGCGTTCGAATAGTTTTTCTGACTACTACTGTAATGGTCAGAAGGAATTATGCCGACAGACTTTGGAGGCATACAGTTTTCCCTGTACATGGCCATAGATAGAGATGCCAGGGTCATGCATTGAAACGGGTCAATATTGCCAATTTTGATGACCTCGTCTCTGAATTTAATGCACGCTGTTCTAAGAATTTCGACGTCATTTTTACAATAAAAAGCCATCTCCTCTTTAAAATTAAAAACACCATGCTTGACACTGTCGTACCAGGTAAAAAATTCTTCTTTTTCTTTGGTCATCATGCTCTGAACACCGTAGCATTCAGGTTCAGGGTAGGGGCCGATATAATTCTGATTTTCAGCCGTATTGAAGAAATGGGGGAAATAACCTTTTGCGGCTTCAAACCCCATGGCTTTAGGCATGGCACTCAATTTCATTGTTAAAAAATTCAAAGAATCTATAAAACGTAATTGATAACCATCATCTGTGAAACACATCAGCTTATTTCCTTGAGTAGTAACACTAGGGTTCACACCATTTTCAAGCAAATACTTCATTAAAAAGTACCCATCGTAACCTTTTAAATTGTGAGCTATGAAGGTATAGCCTTGATACTTGGGGCGACGGTATCTGGCAAAGAACTGCTGTACACAATCTTCACCCGCCCAGAACCAGGATTTACCCCACAAGGACTTACAGTATATGTAATTAGGAATGTGCACACCCGTTTCTTGCCTACTTTCAAAATCATAAAATACATATTTCTCACAACGATCCTCAGACTTCAAGGTTTCTATAAAGCACTGATGGTTTTCTGCATCATTTTCAATTTTTGCTTTACAAACCCTGCATTCCTTGGGCCGACATTTATGGGGTTTTGAGGCGGCATTCACTGTGTAAGTTTTGTAACACAGGGGACACATTTTTGCCGTGTCACAGGCCGCTTCCATATCGTTGGTCTTATCGTTAAATTTAGGAATCGTATGCTGAATAAAATAAAATTGGGACCGGCAGTAACGGTTGCAATCACCACACTTGACAAGTTCTTCAGGGATCGGACAGCAATCTGGGGAGAAACAGACGTTGCAGTGACCTTCACAACGATGACTAAGGACGGAGTGGTAGCTTGTGTAACAGTAGTCGCACAAGTATTTCACACCCAGAAAACCCTTTAAATTCAAAATACTGTAGTAATGGTTATCGTGTAAAAACATAAAATAGGTTTTGGGGTTTCTACCTCGGGAGCTTTCAAATTTTAAAAATTTCTCATTTCTTAGACACCTATACCAGACAACAATTTTAATACCAAGCAAGTTTTCAAATTTATGAATGTCCGCAAAGGACACTTTTTCATCCTCAGATAATCCAGCCCTGCTCTGAAGGTTATACACTTCACGCATGCATAACTGTGGGTTTTGCATGTAGCGGTCCTCCATTAGGCTAAGCAGACAAAAGGCAAAACAGAGCTGATTCCCGTAATTATAAGAAATAATTAAATGCCTCATTTTCTTTCTAACTATTTCATGATTGAGTAGAGATGAGACCTTACGAGAACCACGAGCGCCCCTGCTAGGTGCCCGAACAATCTGGGTGACTAGCATCAGAGACTCATCCGCTAGCACACTCGCATGACTCTGAAGAAGATTCTCTATCTGATGAAGAAAATCGTCTACATTAACATAAGAGCCATTCATCTGTATAAAAACGCTGATAGGTAATGAATCAGCACGCAATTCTAACTGTACAACATCTTGCGGATTTAAAGTACCTGAAAAACTATCCAGAATTCTTTGCAGTGTTTCATGAATACTGTTAAACACCTCCTCATAAGACTCTAGTTCATAGGCATCGGCGAAATTTAAGGGGTGTCTTATTTCAGTGTGATTAAAGGCAGGTCTATCGATCTGCTGAAAACCACCCTGACCATCGTTACTAGAGACAACAGAGGGTGAAGGTTTAGATACCACAGAACCACCGGACATAACTGGCGCGACTGAAGGGGTGACCACAAATGGCGGGGCAATAGGGGCTGAGGAAACAGAGTGCGAGATTGAAGCAGAAGGGCTAGAAACAGAGGACAAGACTGGAGCAGAGGATGCAGAAGGGATAACTGAAGTAAAAGAGACAGAGGGGGCAGAAGGGGTAGCTGAAATAAAAGAGACAGAGGGTGCCGAGGGGGTAGAAACAGGGGGCAAGACTGGAGCAGAGGATGGTGAGGGGGTAGACACCGGGTGTAAGACTGGAGCAGAGGATGCCGAGGGGGTAGACACAGGGTGCAAGACTGGAGCAGAGGATGCAGAGGGGGTAGACACAGAGGGCAAGACTGGAGCAGGGGAGACTGAGACAAACGGCTTGGCCGCTGGAGCAGAGGATGCCGAGGGGGTAGACACAGGGTGCAAGACTGGAGCAGAAGATGCCGAGGGGGTAGACACAGGGTGCAAGACTGGAGCAGAGGTGTTAGCAGCTGGTGCTGAAACAGAGGGGGCAGCATTTACAGAACCCAAAGTGTTTGTTAAACCATGACCCGTTTGAGCATTCACATTTTCGTTCAAAGACCGCTGAACCCTTTCTAACAAGTTATTTAATGTTTGCATTTCATCGGGGGTGGCTACTGGACGTAGGGCTGCTAAAAGGCTGTCAAGCTGGTCAAAGTCGATGGGAGTGGTAACAGGTGAAGGAACTCTCATGGTCGCTATTATATTATTCATTTGGAACATGTTTTGATTTTGCCAATTAATATATTCCAATTCATTAAAATATCGGGGTGGTGGAGTAGGCATTTTTGGGGGCCGAATAGAATAACTAACTTCATTCACCATGTCATGCAATAACCCAGCATTTTGAGAACCGCTCCCAGCGTCCAAGTCCTCACTTGCACGCCTTTTGTCAGACATTATTTGGGGAACAAGTTTTCTAAAATTGCATACAATAAAATAACCTTTTCACGTATATCTGGAGACAGTGGTAAAAGGTCCGGTAATGCACTTTGAAAAATCAACAGCACTCGTTCGATTTCAGCATTCAACTCAGCAGCCTTAGCAACGGGATCAAATCTTTCAGGTTCACCGATTATTTGGATGAGAAGTCCGGGTTGTGATGCAAACGACGGTGAGCCCCCGAGTATCTGAGTAAGTAAGCCTGGAGAGGCGGGTTCTGAAAAAAAAAAAACAAGCAGGACTAAGTTTTCTTTAAAAATAAACATTTGCCATGCACTCGCACAAATAGTTCAACTTACCGGGCTGCGTGAATGAGATGTTCAATAGTAGACTGTCCGAGGGCCTTTGCGCCGATTCTAGAGGCTGACTGGAAACTTCGGAAGAATTACCACTCTTTGGGGGCGTCGAGTATTCTGCTAAAAAGTATATATTTAACCCCAACGCCTTATTTTCTTCAACACACACCCATACAGGATCCGTCAGTTGAAAGTGGTACTTACGGGTTTCTGAGTCAGGATTTTTATTCTCAAAAAGACAATCTGTGGAAGCTATTAAATCCTCCAATTGCGAACTAGTTAGATTTAAAGAATCAAACAGTTCAGCCTCCGATTCTAGAATATAAAAGACTAAGTTTGTACGTACTTAAAGACAATTACATTAAAAAGTAATCAGCCAGAACGTTCTTATAAGTTTGTGCATTTTCATTAAAATAATTAGCATGAAACGTACATACTTAAAGACATTAAATCGGTGCGGTCTTACAAGCAGCATTTCGATTTATAAAAGGGGTAGTCTGTATAACTACTAAAAAACATTAAAAGGGTAGTCTATATGACTACCATTAAAAGTAATAAGTTTGTAAATACTTAACACTAGAACTACCAGAGCCTACGAAAAAACTTGTATATCCGGCCCACCTTAAATCGCTTCTTAAATCCGTTCACACCTCTCCGCCAGCATCCTTTGTCCTCTAAATGTGCTGATAAAAGACAAGCTGCCAGCAGCCGGCTATTCCATCCCCCCACCGACTTAGAACGTGAGCGAAGTTTTCCCAGCTCACGCCATGATTGATTATGTGGGAGTGAAGTGGAGTTTTACAGTGGAAATAAGAGATCATTATTCTAAAGTAATCTGTGTAAACACATTGTTAAAACAGAAACTTTTTCATATTTTAGTAATAAATGTTACAAAATGTAGTAGGCATAAACTATAGAATATATAAAACCCGAGTTCCAAAGATCAAATAAACACTTTCACAAAAGCTTCAAGAATGATTCACCAGCTTCTGTGGCGTAGCGCACTAAGATTTGCCTCTTAGTGCAGAGCAGCTTTTCCTTGCCTCACAGACCTGAGTTCGAATTCCCCGCTGTGGATGAAGTGTTGCTTTTTTTTTCTTTTCTTTTAAACCTCAAACGGACATAAAATTTATACATTGGTATGCACTGTCAGTTACTGAGATCGTTATATTTTCATGTGGGATGCTCCTTTTCAAATATTTTTTTAACAATTGAGACTGCAATTAACAGGAACAACTGTCCTTATAACTTATTTTTAAGATCCATAACACACAGACAGACAGAGCACTGCGTAATAGAGAGACAGACAGGCAGAGAAGTCACTAGATTTATAAATAAACAGGGAAGCCACGTGTACTGAAAGAAAAAAAGAACAACATGTGCGTTGTCCCTACTGCACTGGGGGGAGGGGTGATGTTAGAGCGCCTGCGCTTATTCAGTGCAGCAGGGACAACGCACATGTTGTTCTTTTTTTCTTTCAGTACACGTGGCTTCCCTGTTTATTTATATATCTAGTGACTTCTCTGCCTGTCTGTCTCTCTATTACGCAGTGCTCTGTCTGTCTGTGTGTTATGGATCTTAAAAATAAGTTATAAGGACAGTTATTCCTGTTAATTGCAGTCTCAATTGTTAAAAAAATATTTGAAAAGGAGCATCCCACATGAAAATATAGCGATCTCAGTAACTGACAGTGCATACCAATGTATAAATTTTATGTCCGTTTGAGGTTTAAAAGAAAAGAAAAAAAAAGCAACACTTCATCCACAGCGGGGAATCGAACTCAGGTCTGTGAGGCAAGGAAAAGCTGCTCTGCGCTAAGAGGCAAATCTTAGCGCGCTACGCCACAGAAGCTGTTGAATCATTCTTGAAGCTTTTGTGAAAGTGTTTATTTGATCTTTGGAACTCGGGCTTTATATATTCTATAGTTTATGCCTACTACATTTTGTAACATTTATTACTAAAATATGAAAAAGTTTCTGTTTTAACAATGTGTTTACACAGATTACTTTAGAATAATGATCTCTTATTTCCACTGTAAAACTCCACTTCACTCCCACATAATCAATAAAGGCGTGAGCTGGGAAAGCTTCGCTCATGTTCTAAGTTGTTGGGGGGATGGAATAGCCGGCTGCTGGAAGCTTGTCTTTTATCAGCACATTTAGAGGACAAAGGATGCTGGCGGAGAGGTGTGAACGGATTTAAGAAGCGATTTAAGGTGGGCCGGATATACGAGTTTTTTCGTAGGCTCTGGTAGTTCTAGTGTTAAAGACATTAAAACTATTAAATCGGCGGTCTTATAAGCTACATTTCGATTTAAAAGTACGGCCGAAAGAAGAACTGACTCACTTTTTTAACAGCCAACCGGCCAGAAACTACAGCCTTCTGAAATAAGAAAAAAAATACCACATTTATAAACTCTGTGCGTTACGACTAGGTACAGTTTTTTTCATTTAAAAAGCAGAAAAACTACCTCCGGGTGAGAGGCAGCTTGGTGATTGCTCTTTGTCGCTGGAACTATCTGATTTGAAAGCGGATTTATAAAAGAATATCATTTCAACAGTTTGAAGAGACGGTCGTTAACAACATATATTTCGATAATCTACACTTACCATCAATCACAAAAGTATTTTTTGCCATACCAGCCATTGCGGAAGAAAAAAGCGAAAAACGCCTACCTTTTAAAAAAGCTCACAGAGAAACCTGGATTGCTGGAAGTTATTGTGTTAATAGACACAAAGCGGGAGACTTTATGCAGGCATAGGGCGCTGTACCGCCTTGGAAGGGCGGAGCGAAACACTTCGGGTGTTTGGGAGAGAGCTCATAGGTTCAGAGTTGTTGATGTTCCTCCTCTAAGGGGCGGGGGAGACCCTGGTAGCGGGAATAAGCTTCATTCAAAGTCTCACCGCTATAAGCAAATAAGAATAAGATTAACCTTTATGTTTTACCGAGAGATTGTTGTGCTAAACGCCACGTGTATTTTAAAGTTGATAGACTGTAAATATAAATAAATTTATTAAAGATCATTGTGAATATAAGAGAGAGAGACGTTAGTGGAAAATATTTCATTTAATAACTTTGTTCTTAAACCCTAGAAATGTGAAAACGTCTGACATTTAAAATGGAACACAGGGAAAGAAGCTTAGTGTTTAATGAGCTTTCAACCCTCTGAATAGCGGGGGCTTCTTTAATAATCGTATGATTTTTTCGATTTCATTAAACATAAAAGAATTTAGCATTAAGGACCATTTGCTGTTTGGCGGGGTCTTTTCCCCACGGATTTAAATTGACCGCCATTTGATGTCTGATGCTTGGCAGGGGGCTTCCTTTTAAAATTGGTGACACTATGCTAAAGACACATGTCCCAGCAAAGTGCCGCATGGCGGGGTGCTTCCTTTTAACAATACAGTATCTTTTTCCCACCATTTGCCAGCAAGGGCTTCCTTTTAAAATTGGTGACACTATGTTAAAGACAAATGTCCCAGCAAAGTGCCGCATGGCGGGGTGCTTCCTTTTAACACTACAGTATCTTTTTCCCACCATTTGCTTGGTGGTGGGGGCTTCCTGGGTCTCGACTGTTTCAACTGCTGAAAATTTTACACTAAAGGTCCCGTGGTTTTTAGAAAGAGTCTTACGATTAGGCTAAGCGTATATTTAATTTTTAGAAAGTCATGTCCGTGCGTGAGCATGCAAGCAAGATCCGTGTATATTTCTTAATATGAAGCCACGTTTTAGAAAGTGCTGGAAAGATAAGTGTTTATTTCTTAATATTAGTTTTGAATTTAGTGTTTATAAAATGAAGCGGCGTGTCTTGAGATTATAACTTAGAGCGTGGGGAGTGAATATCGTTTTAGCTATGGCTATGCAGGAAAGAGAAGTGCTTATAAAATAAAGACACGTGTCGTGAACTTATAACTTAGAGCAGGGAGTCAATATCTTATATCGATTTTAGAAAATGTTATTTTCTTACTATTAGTTTATAACTTAGAGCAGGGAGTCAATATCTTATACCGTTTTTAGAAAATTTTATTTTCTTACTATTAGTTTATAACTTAGAGCGATGAGTCAATATCTTATAGCTTATAAATCATATTAACGTAATCCATATTTTTATAGTTTCATAAATTTTCATGTTTTTATATTTACATAAATTATATTTTTTATATTTTCATATTTTCATAAATCCTATTTTCATATTTTTTTATATTTTCATATTTTTATATTTTCATATTTTCATAAATCATATGTTCATATTGGGGCGGGGCTTAAAGTCATCAATCAAAAAGGGGGCGGGGCTTAAAGGTCATAAATCATTCGTTTGATAATAGCTAACTGTATAACTACTACTGTATATATATATATATATATATATATATATATATATATATATATATATAAACATAGACATACATATATACATACATACATACACATATATATATATATATATATATATATATATATATATATATGGCAAAATACCATATATATTATATATATACCATATATAATTCGCAGCGGAGAAGTAGTGTGTTAAAGAGGTTATGTAAACATATATATATATATATATACATATACATATATACATATATACACATATCTACATATACATATATATACATATATATGTGTATATATATGTACATATGTATATATATATATATATATATATGTAGATGTGTAAATTTGTATTTGTATATATATGTATATGTGGATGTGTATATGTATGTATATATATGTATATGTAGATATGTGTATATGTAGATATGTACTGTATATATATGTATATGTATATATATGTTTGCATTACCTCTTTAACACACTACTTCTCCGCTGCGAAGCGCGAGTATTTTGCTAGTTTGTTTAATAAAGCTTTTACTTTATTAAAAGGTACTTTAGGTACTTTGGCCTCTTTAACTTTATGTTCACAGCCATGGTTCTGAACTATTCAAAATATCTTTTGCTGTGCCATGCAGAACTTTAGCAACAGAAATGAGATTGAGTATAAAAGAGATACAGTCATTTAAATTTCTGTTCTAAGGATTCTTCAGGTAAAGAAGAAAAATATATTCAGTAGTCATGTAGATTAGCATATACAAGTAAGGATTTGAATGTACTCTATACACATCAAAATAATGATGCAAACTTCCATGTGGTCCGTTTGGTTGTGCAGTGTAGTGAGGTAGCTATGTCATTGTCGTTTTTGGGATCCATCGGTTCTCCATTCAAAGGATATGGTTGGCCAGACTGAGTCTTCTGTGGGTGATGGTGATATGAGTTTGCATGAGCCACTTCTTCGTAGAACCTCATTGTCGTTGATGTGACCATAGTATCTGATCTTGAGAATTTGGTGTAGACACCTCATAGAAGAAGTCAAGCTTCTTCTTGTTCTGTGGGTGATGGTGATATGAGTTTGCATGAGCCACTTCTTCGTAGAACCTCGTTGTCGGTGATGTGGCCATAGTATCTGATCTTGAGAATTTGGTGTAGACACCTTATAGAAGAAGTCAAGCTTCTTGTTACTTGTTGACGCCTTCCAGATTTCACTGGCATAAATGGCTGTAGGAATTACAACAGAGATAAGCAGTAAAGACAACAATATTAAACAAAAACAAAATGGACAAAGAAATGGTACAGCAGGAAAATAATCAAGAAGGGAAACCAAAGAACTAATTGAACAAAGCTAGTGAGGAAATCAGGAATTCTAATCCAACAAAACTGAGCAGGAAGTCCTGTGATGTTTAGGACAATATTGATTAAAAAAGGCCATTCAATTCTAGAGTTGAAGAGTAAATTCAATACAGTACACAGATGCCAGAAGCTGTGTAAAGCCATCAGACATGATATAAGTAGATTCGTTACTTAAGTTTTGCACAATATTCTGTAATGTTTTACAAGATCTACCACTCATTTTTGGGGTTTCTTGAGGCCTGGAATCTGAATCTAACATTAGTTTTCTGAATTAAGGCTTACTTTTCCATCCATCCATCCATCCATCCATCCATCCATTAACCAACCCACTACATCCTAACTACAGGGTCACTGGGGTCTGCTGGAACCAGTCCCAGCCAACACAGGGTGCAAGGCAGGGAACAAACCCCGGGAAGGGTGCCAGCCCACCGCAGGGAAGGCTTACTTTTGCTTTTGTTATTTATATTGTGCCATTTTTGCTGACATTTTTATTCACAATCGTTGCTATTTTGACATCCCATTTTAAGCACAGCTTCTTTTCTTTGCAAAGAAATCCTATTGCATTTGCTTCTCTTGTTTTTAACTTTCTGACCTTGATTTTTGTCTTATGATTTGGCTTTGGTGTCAGTGCTGGCTGACTGAGTTTTGGGCTTTTTTTCAGTTTTTGTCTTTTTGAATGCTAGAAAGTTCAAAAGCTAAGATTACAACAAACACAACATCTGAAGCTGTAACAGCTTGTAATAGCACTGAATTTGAATGATCGAACACATGAGTCTGAGTGTTATAGGTGTTGTCTATTACTGAATTAACTGAATATATACTGTATATGTATAATGTGTTTGAACTCCCAAGATAATCTTTTATAATAAATTTTTGTACCTGCTTTTCTAAAATAATCTGAACATATTACCTGTTTAAACCAACAGATGTTTGTTATGTCATGTTTTACCTTAATACATACTAAAGTAATTTTTTTATTAAAAATAAAAAATAAACAAGGATATGGATAAGATACAAATGATACATTTAAAAAAGAAGATATCTAAAGCCATTCAGGATCTAACTATACGGACTATATCATGGGGGGTCCCTACCACACATACCCACACAGCTGTACTGTATCTCTCTCTTACTTCTTCATCCCTTTCATCTTGGTATCTGGCATGTCTTCTTCTTGCCATTTATGCCCTTAACAATTCCTGGGTAGGAAAAATATCTAGGGACCTCCCAGGATCATTTTTTCAGAAGTTCCACTAGTTACTTAAGGTGTCCTGGCAATTCAGACCACAAGCCTTCATAATCTGACTGTCATAATGGGAAACAGGGTGACACGTGCTAGATAATGTGTCTCCCTGTGGGAAAAATGTAGAACTGCTTTTTAAATAAAAACACAGAATTTCATTTTTCCATTTTTTTTCTTTTGATCAAATTTTTATTGATATACAACAGGTGACATTGATAAGCAAAACATAAGTCAAACTCAAAGTGAACTTTATTGTCATCTCAGCCATATACAAGTATACAGACAGACGAAATTGCGAAGCTCAGGGTCCACAGTGTAACAACATGACGTGCAAATAATAAATTAAAAATAGAATTAAAATTTAAATTTAAAATTAAAACACAAACAAGACAAGACCTTGTGCAAAGACAAGACAAATAAGTAGCAGCAATATTGATGTGTAAGATATGTAATATAGTAAATAAATAATAAATAATAGATATAGATAATACAGAAATTATCAGTGTATGATAATAGTTGTTTAAGACGTGTGTAAACAATGACAGGTCAGAATGTTTCACAGCAGAAGGATAACAAGAGTGTCAAAATACTTAAAGGTCAGATATTAGATTTTCAGTTCTTTTCTACCTGCACCCTCGTCTTTGCACGACAGTGGCTCGCATGTATAAAAGTTCTGTTTTTAGAGGTGGTTGAGGCCATGTGGAAGGTCCCAGGGGACAGCCTGGTGTTAAGGAGTCTAACAGCTTGGGGTAAAAACTCTCCTGCAGCCTGGCAGATCTGGCTTTGATGCTGCAGTATCTTCTCTTGGATGTCAGAAGTGTGAAAAATCCATGTGAGGGGTGTAAGGGGTCCTGCACAATGCTGTAGACCTTGGGGACACTGCGTTTGTAAAATATGTCCTGTTGTGAAGGGAGAGGCACCCCAATAATGTTCTCTGCTGTTTTCACTATCCTTTGCAAGCAAACTGAGGACACTAATTGTTGAAGCTGTGTAGGTGGAATTCTTTCCCATTCTCGCTTGATGTACAACTTCAGTTGCTCAACAGTCCGGGGTCTCCGTTGTCGTATTTTGCGCTTCATAATGCACCACACATTTTCAAAGGGAGACAGGTCTGGACTGCAGGCAGGCCAGTCTAGTACCTGCACTCTTTTACTACGAAGCCACGCTGTTGTAACACATGCAGAATGTGGCTTCGCATTGTCCTGCTGAAATAAGCAGGGACATCCCTGAAAAAGACGGCGCTTGGATGGCAGCATATGTTGCTCCAAAACCTGTATGTACCTTTCAGCATTAATGGTGCCTACACAGATGTGCAAGTTACCCATGCCATGGGCACTAACACACCCCCATACCATCATAGATGCTGGTTTTTGAACTTTGCGCTGATAACAATCCGGATGGTGCTTTTCCTCTTTGGCCCAGAGGACACGACGTCCATGATTTCCAAAAACAATTTGAAATGTGGACTCGCCAGACCACAGCACACTTTTTCTCTTTGCGTCAGTCCATCTCAGATGAGCTCGGGCCTAGAGAAGCCGGCGACGTTTCTGGGTGTTGTTGATATATGGCTTTCGCTTTGCATGGTAGAGTGTTAACTTGCACTTGTAGATGTGTGACAAACTGTGTTAACTGACAATGGTTTTCTAAAATATTCTTGAGCCCACGTGGTAATATCTTTTACAGAATGATGTCGGTTTTTAATGCAGTGCCGCCTGAGGGGTTGAAGGTCACGGGCATCCAGTGTTGGTATTTGGCCTTGCCGCTTACGTGCAGAGATTTCTCCAGATTATATGAATCTTTTGATGATATTATGGACAGTAGATGATGAAATCCCTAGATTCCTTGCAATTGTACATTGAGAAACGTTGTTGTTAAACTGCTGGACTATTTGCCCACGCAGTTGTTCACAAAGTGGTGAACCTCTCCCCATCCTTGCTTGCGAATGAGCCTTTTGGGGATGCTCCTTTTATACCCAATCATGACAAGCACCTGTTTCCAATTAACCTGTTCACCTGTGGAATGTTCAAAACAGGTGTTTTTTGAACATTCCTCAACTTTCCCAGTCTTTTGCTGCCCCTGTCCCAGCTTTTTTGGAACGTGTTGCAGGCATCAAATTCAAAATGAGTGAAGATTTGCAAAACAACAATAAAGTTTATCAGTTTTAATATTCGATATCTTGTCTTCGTAGTGTATTCAATTGAATATAGGTTGAAAAGGAATTGCAAATCATTGTATTCTGTTTTTATTTACATTTTACACAACGTCTCAACTTCATTGGAATTGGGGTTGTATTTTAATCAAAAGTATAACCATTATTAGTTGTTTCTAAATAACTGAAGTACAACATGTCCCTCTGTTGTCTGCACTGATTACAACCATACTACAAGATGCATTCCATTATACTTATTTTATACAGACAACAATTTTCAGTATAAATATATTATAAAATATATTATAAAAGCATTGCAAAATTTTCTATCATTTACTTGGTTAAACTGAGGGAGTTCTTTTAATCCAGTTTAAAGAAAACATTTTATTTGCATAGTAACATTTATGCGAGGTGTTTTGATGTGGACATCACTGTAAAAGGCAATCAACAGCACTGCAGTTAATTTGAAAAGTCCCTTCCATACTGCAACCTGCATTAAACACCTGGCAGTAACCACAAGCTATTTTAATGTTGTTATAGAAAAAAAACAGAAAAGATGGTGAGAGGAATAAGAGAAAGTGTTCCAAAATGCATGTCCACATGTTTAAAGGAGCAAAAGTGCTGGGGTGCCCAAGTGTCACTAATCTGTTAATGTGCTTCTGCATCTTAGATACATTATGTGGTTATGTTCACTCACTGTATTGAGCATCAACTTAACTTTAATTTTCCTTATAAGTATATTGTAAATCAGTGCAAGAGAATCATTGCCCTGGTATTATAAGAAGGTAGAAGGAAAGACATACAGAATTTATGAAGGCCATGTTACATACTGGTTTAAAATTAGGAAGATATAGAAAGCACTTGGAAGAGATAATCATAGTTACTTATGTCATGACACGTAACAGGAATGAATAAGAAAAATAATTTCCCAACCACTGTACCTATAATTTTACAAGCCACTACAGATTATGTGATTTTTAAATATTGTTTGGGTTTGTTATCAGAAAGCTGCTCAAACATATATAAACTTACTGTTTAAAAACAACTTAAGACAATTAAGAAAATTATGTTTCATGACACATAAACCCCTTCTAAAAATGTTACATTTGATTATAAACCAAAATATCCATTGCTTTATTTTGTAAGTTTCAGCAAAGGTTTAAAAACATATGACCACACATGTCCAGCACCAAGATGGGTTGCATCCTGATCTTTTTTTATAATTATGCGACAGAAGTATGATTACTCCATTGCCAATGCCAATACTGTACACATTTATCAAACAGAGCAAAGTAAGCGGTAAGGAGGAGAATGATCATTTGCTATTGTTGCAGACCAATGGCAAACATCATTTCATTAATAAACAAATCATCATGCATATATTTCAATAAATTTTTAGCTGATTTTAAAATTTCATATATGTATTTTTGACTGAGCAATGCATTGGCGCAGGAGTTAGACTTCTGAGTCACTGCTTGTATAAAGTGTGCGTGTTCTCCTTGTCTGTGTGGATTTTCTACATGTATCCTATATCCTTACAAATATCAAAGTTGTGCAGGTTAGTTTGTATGTTATCTCTAATTTGGCCTACCTGATTGAGAATGTGCATGAGTGTGACTTAGCATGGACATGCTATGGAGAAAGGTTTGCCGTTCACCTCACCAATGACCCCTATATTGGAATAAGCAGGTTAAAAAAATAAAAAGATTTTTATCTTATTGGGTATATGACTCTTTAATGAGGTGAAAAATGAAGTGATTTCTAGTTTGAATATATGGAAAGTGCCCTTTAATAATGTTGTTTACACGTCACACAGTAAAATGTCCATATTTCTCTGCAGGACTTGGTTTCAAAGCAGATGGTGACATTTGTGAGTCATTTTAAAACATGGCAACATAGGTGTGATATGCATTCATCTAACACACTGACATAAAAAGGCAAAATGACTGTACGAATTCAAAGAATTATGCATTATTACTGTAAATTTATAAATTGGTAATGTTTGACATTATTGTATATAACTATATATTTTATTGTACATTATTTACTATTATTATGTAAATTATACTGTAAGTGGTACATTACAATATACATTGTATATATTTTTTGTATAGATAAAAATAACCCACATTATTGACTAATTTGTATTGTTTTAATGGAATTTGCTAAAATATGTTTGTATATGGAGGCAGTACAGTAGCATAGTGGTAGTGCTTCTACCTCACAGTAAAGAGACCAGGGTCAGTGCCCTCCCTGTGTAGAGCTTGCATATTCTCCCTATGTCTGCATGAGTTTTTTCCAGGAGTTCTGGTTTCTGCCCACAATAATTCTTTACATTTTATATAGCGCTTTTCTCACAGGGAGAACCCGGGAAGCGAACCCACAATCTCCTTACTGCAAAGCAGCAGCACTACCACTGCACCACCTGTGAGGATCCAAAGCCATGCCGATTAGGTGGATTGGTGATGCTAAACTGTCATTATTGTGTATGTCTTGTGTATGTGTGTTCACCCTGTAATGGACTGCCTTGCCCGGGGATTGTTCCTGCCTGCATGCTGTGCTTGCTAGGATAGGCTCCAGCTCCACTCAACCCTGCTAAGGATTAAGTGGATTTAGAAAGTGGTATGTTTTAAAATTTGTATGTTGTTTTTAAATGTATATAAATATCAATGGACTGTGATGAGCTAGCCAAGCCTTTTTCCTGTCCTGTGTGCAGTGGTGCCAGGATAGTCTTCAGCCGTGTGTGACATTCAATTGCACTAAATGAGTTTGAAAATGTTATGTTATGTTAGGTTGTTTGTGTCCTGTACATGTCTGATTCCTGCATTTTACCTATAACTATTACGTAGGCACTAGCTCTCCTTGTCCTCGAACTGGATTAGAAAATGGGTGAAAGAATAATAAAATATATAGAGATGTGTAAGTAAACATATACGCATGTTTTTCGTATCCGGGTAAATTTTATTTTTTATAGTATTATTTACATATGCAGAAAAACAGATATTATTGTATGAATTTATGTACAGATATTATGAAAATGTATTTTTAAAACAATTTCCAGGTTTTTACATTTTGCAGTTTTCCTTTGAAATTTGTATATTGATAGGCCATAGTTTGGTTGTTTTATTTCTGAGTACATTTTTTTGTATTATCCTACTTATATTCAATGTAAAATTGTAACATAACTTAACTATATCAACTACTGTATGTATGTTTTTCTCTTTGCTGATTACAGGTTAAAAGTTAAATATATTATATATTGGTAAATTTAACTGATAATCAAAAGTACTTTTTCTGAAATTTTCATCTAACGATAGTAATATTTTCTAGATGACTATTTTCTATTCCTCAAGCTCCTTATCAAAGTAAATAGTACAGCTTAAAACAGCAAGATACAAAAACAGGTTTTGTTTGAGAATCACTGCCTTTGTTCATTAGGAATTTGTATGATACTACAGGTCAGGTCAGGTTGGGGAGCATGCACTGGTACAGAACATTGTCGCACCCACCACAATATTCTACTGCTTTTGAAAATAAAAAGCAAAAAGGCTGTAATCAGTCTAGCAGCAATAAGAAATCTCCACACCAACATGCTGCTTCATTTTAAAATATTTTATTGCAATCAAACAGGCAAATTCCAGTTTTCTATTTCCCAACAAATGCAGGCTTCTGTCAACCCACTCCTTTTTGTAAGCTTTTTCTTATTACTTGTAATAAAAGCTTTCACAGTGCCAGAGGCAATGAGAAGCAGATTGCACTAACCTTTAGTTATTCTAAAGTGACATCCAGTGGCATCTAGAAGATATGTATGCCTCACCCTAGTCCATTAAAGGCATGCAGCGGTGTGCTCTCACATAAGGTTAGCATACAGTATGTTGATTTCATTTTTAGAATATGCAGTGGATGTAAAATCCCTGGCACATATTTCATCCCTTGCAAACTGTTTTGAAACTAGTGTGCCAGAGATTCATACCTGTATATAGATAAATTGTATCCTAGTCAACCCCAAAAAATATATGTTACATGAAATAAAAGGTTGTACTTTGATATTGCTTAGCTTTTTGTGTATGTGTGTGTGTTCTGTGTAGAACCCTGAGTCAGTCATCTGTGAAGAGTGCTCTATAAAGGACTAAACTTCAATAACCAATTTGTCAAGTAAATTAAACAAAATGAAACGAAACAAAATGAAACTTTTAAAGAAGACAGCAAAGAAGAAAATTAACTTGTCTTCGCAGAAGACAGGTTGACTGTTTTCAGTAATAAGGTTTGCTCATTTCAGACAATTAAATGTAAACAGATTGGTCTGAAAGTATAATTAAAACGACTAAAAAGCACTCAAGCAAAAAAAAAAAAAATTAATAACTAATAACAACCAACTGTATGACGGCCATTAAGATAATAAACTGCATCATGTTTCTGAGACATTGATTTTAAGATAGAATAAGATAAAGTTGAATGGGGGTTGTGCACAAGAGAAGCAGTTTACAATTTAAAAGACAAGCTTGAGAAGAGTGCTGTTACATTGTTCTATTTTAAGAAGAGATTAATGATCAAAAATAAATAACCAATGAAGACAGAAAACTGGAAGGTTGTGAATGTTTTGAACCTGTCTTCAGCAAAAGCATCAATGATGGTGAAAATACTGATACTTTATAGGACAAGTATAACCTTTTTCAAGTCATAGTTATTTGTTCACCATCATGATATATCTTAGTCTGCCACGTCAAATTCTGTACATCTGCCGTGAACAGACAAGTGAGTGGGAAACTTATCCTTACCTTAAGAAAATAGTTGTAAGAATCTTTGATTAAATGTATCACTTTTCTTTTGTTATCACAAACATGCCTCAGAAATGTGAAAGATATGTTTTCTTAAATCAAAACCTTTGCCACTTCAAAATGGACATATTCAGTAAGTTTTAAGGCTTTTGTTTTTGTATTTGACCTGATGCCCTTTAAAGCTCATTCTAAACCACAAGAGTGCACACGGCATTTTTTAATTTCTTAAACATGCTTCAGTTTGAAGCACAATTTCAGTATGTTTCAAGTCAAAGTTATTTCTTCACATTTACATTCTAAAATGAAGTTCATTTTATACATTTTTAAACATAACTAAACCACTCTTATGTTTTATAATGGAGCTTATGAATACCAGGGTCCCATTACAAGGAAAAGCCTTCAGATGTATCAAATTCATTCATTTTTTTATGCCAAAATTAATACTGACTATTGATATGTGTCTTGAGATTACACATATATTTCAAAACAGCATATCCGTGTTGTTTTAAATAGGTAAAAGAGCAAAATGAAAACCATTGTTGGGAGATTCAGCTATTTTAAAAGGACACTGGTTGTGTAGTTCACTTCACCAAGCTTTATCTTCCTCTGCAGTACCATTTCAGCTTCAGTGAGACTGTCACTGCTTCAGTCTGTGGCTCCAGGAGTGTATATTCACCACAGAAAGACATTGCCAAGCACCATTATTGGCATTATTTAATGTTGATGCCCAGATGTGAATTGCTTTCTCTGTTCTGTAGACATCTAACAATAATAACTGAAAAGATCACAATAATAATTGATTTTATTCTATCAATAAATGGAAGCTTATTTCTTTCACAAAGATACTGCCTGCTGCCTCTGGATTGATAATAAATTGGTAATGCTTCAGTAACAGAGTACAAGCATATAGCATGCAATCATGTGACAAGTACTAAACAAACATTATCGGCATCCATTTATCCATCTTCCTAACCCACTTGCCCTGGATACGGTACAGAAATAATCCCCCAATAGAGCGCCAGTTTATGGCCGGGCAACATAAACACATGCAGACAAACACAGGCCACTTTAGCAATACCAGTCCACTTAACCTGCATGTGTTTGGAATATGGGAGGAAACTAAAGCATCCAGGAAGAACATGCAAACAACATGCAAAAGCAAATCCAAGTTTCCTTAACTGTGAGACAGCAGCGCTACCACTGCACCACATCGCAGCCCTATAATATTATTACTTGCTGCCCTTACAATCTTCTATAGATCAATCTATTTGTATATTTTTCTCCACTATAATGGAGAAATAATAATAATAATAATCCATCCATTCATCTCCCTAACCTGCTAATCCAAAGCAGGATCGCAGGGCAGTTGGAGCCTGTCACAGAAAGCATTGGGCACAAGGCAGGAACATCACATGGATGGGGTGACAGTTCATTGCAGGACAAACACATTGGCACACACACCCTAAGACCACTTAATTAATGCCAATTTACATAAATGTAAACAGGTGTGAGTTTAGTACAGATGTTTTAACGAGGGAAGTGGGTAGAGCAGAGCTGCCGTTCCTACCTCACAGCGCCAGGTTTTATATGGAGTCTGCATGTTCTCCCCATGTATTTATGGATTGATTGATATCAGAGAGTGTTAGTGAGTTTACTTACTCAAAAGTATTGTCCTTAGTTCTTTTATTACTGTATCCTCATCAACAGCAACTCATCATGCATTAAAAAAATCTATAATTGGTTTGTGGCACTTCAATCTCATCTTTCCTACACTTTGTCTTTTTCAATTTTTGAGTTTTTTTTTTTTTTTTTTGTTTTGATCGTGCAAAAGACACACCACTTAAAAGGTGACTTAGGTCTTTCAAAAATATGAGGCTTTTATTAAGAATGCAATTCAAAGTAATCAGTACAATCCAGATTTATTTTTATGCAAGCAAGGTAAATGAAACTCATGTGTGCTCTTTTCACTACACTACCGCTTGGCATGCATCTCACTGCTATGTAAAATAATAACACAAAATGTAATAGGCTGTCGGGGAAAGGGTTTGGAGTTCATTTGTCAAAACTGCAAGCAGACAAATAAGCAAGAAACATATCCTTACATCGAGAAAATAGTACCAAGAATCTGTGCTAAAGTAATCATTTATAGTTTCCTTCTGTCATTACAAGGATTCTATGTAAAAATTAATGTTTTTGTTAAATTTGAAGGCTTTTTCTTTCACCTTTGTACCCTGCGACCCTAAAGCACCATTGCAAATTGCAAGAACAGACAAGAAACTTTTAAAATGTATATTTTGCTTTAGAACAAATATTCAAGTGACAATTAGATAGATAGATAGATAGATAGATAGATAGATAGATAGATAGATAGATAGATAGATAGATAGATAGATAGATAGATAGATAGATAGATAGATAGATAGATAGATAGATACTTTATTAATCCCAGGGGGAAATTCACAATTAATGTGTAATGCATGATTGTAAAGAAATAACTTAGACTTGAAAAATACTACACTTATCTTTTTACAATTTAAAGTGAATTTGAGTTCTGCCTTTACCATTCACAGTACCAAGAACCGCCTCAAAGCCGTGGGGTTCTGAGTTTCATTTCCAGTTCTAACCTGCATATTCTTGCATGAGATTTTCTCCAGGTAGTCTGGTTTACCTTCCAAGTCCCCAAAGATGAGGATGTTAATTATGATTAGGAGATTTGTAATTGGTTCTGCTGGCATGAGTATGGATGTGTGCAAGTGTATAGTATGTACACTATTTTAAAGGTTGCTTCTCATCATACATCTGATTTTGCATGCAGATGGATAAAGTTTGAGATTCAGAGGTAGAATATAAAATAAGGTTTTAATTGAGTATTTATTTAATATGTGGTATTTTTAAATGATAAAAGATAGCTTTAAAAAGTTTTATGACTATTATATTCCACATTGTGTTATATTTCCAAAATAAGAGATTAATTTATTTGAAGTTTAACAGTGTCAATTTTTAACATAAATATGCAATTTAAAAAATGTGTGACAAGTGAAACATGACATAACAAAAATATATACATATTGCATAAGAATGATTTTGAGTTAGTTTGATAGAAAATAGCTCACATAATACTCAAGAATCCAAAACTACCCAAGAGAGGATATCAATTAATCAAAGGAAACATCCCATCAACCAAGACAGATTAGAGTTGTAATTTAGCCCAATGTGAATGCATTTGGAAATTTATTCATTATGAATTTGGATAACTGCTGAGAAGAAACAGTGAAAGTTTCTAAGTTTTTACTCACTCAAAATTTTGCCCTCAGTTTCTTTTTCTCAGTCCTGTCTGTCTGTGTGGTAATTGTATGAGAGTTTCCAAAATAGTGCATTTTCATTTTTAATTTACAGCTAATATATTTTATCTTTGACATATTAGTCAGAATGGGCTACTGCAATTCTTGATTGAGGGAACCTTTGCTGGATTCATATGAAGAACTAACTTAGCAACTTTCTCTTGGTGACCAATATCCCCAAGTGAAAGACAGTTGCAAACCAACAATTGTTAAACTTAAAACAAGGCAATAAATCAATGTGGGTTATATTGTCAATTTAAAATCAATTTCAGTAGACCTGGGCTGGAAGAATTCTAAAATCCCTGTTTATAAATGTTTTCTCTGAAGTACTGAAAGATGGGATGGCAAGCCATGGTATAAGTTATACTTTGGATGAAATAATTAGCTTAGCTATTAATATAGACCATTAATTATTGAAAGAATGAATGAACAATAATGCTTCTTCCTAGACCTTTGACTTTGTCTGAAACCAAAAAGTCTAAAATGTGTTGCAGGGTAACAAGAAAGCTGGTTTAGGGACAAAGTTCTGTGGATGAGTACTTTCTCCCAGTTCCAAAAATTCGAATCTATTTTACTTCCCATTTGTCTTAGTAAAAACATTATATTAGGGTATTAGTGGATTCAGGAATTTCAGATATTTCAGTTTTACAAGTTTCGTCCCTAATGACAGAATATCAAATATTCTAGTATAAATAAATAAGCCTAGTTTAAAACGTCAGGAAATAAAAGCAGTACTCATTAGCTCAGGTTGAAAAAGATACTTCCAATACCCTTTGGGACAGTCACCAGGGGCCTCATGCATAACGGCGTGCATAAAATACACACTAAAACATGGCGTACAGACAAAAGTCGAAATATGCGTACACGCAAAAAAATTCAGATGCAGAAAACAGTGCGTAAGCCAACTTCCACACACTTCCGCTACATAAACCCCGGTCTGCATGAAATGTAATGCTCGTGCACGCGCCTGCCACCCCTCCCAGACTCCTCCCAGACTCCTCCCAGAATAACACCTCTTTGAATATGCAAATCAATGTAAATATTCCCTTAAGTTCAGCATTCTGTGAAAATACAATGGCAAAAGCATGGGGAAAAAAGAAGAATATTAGCTAATGCCAAGTGGAGGCAAGGAAAAACATACTATTTGTTGGTTTAAGCAGTTGTATAAACAATAAAAGGAAGTTGATCGAAAGTTCAAGTTCAGAAAGTGGCACAGAGCCCGAAATAAAAAAGAAGTGGTCAGATATCAAAATTGCTGTGAAAAGGCGAGTCGTAGCCCATCATCTGAGTGTCATATGGAAGCTTATTAGGGTACAGAGAAAAGAAAAAAAAATAGTGACGCAGTGGGGGAAAAAAAACTTTGAAATGTCAACTTTAATCTCGAAATTTCCACTTTAATCACATAGTTTATTTTGTCATTAAAGTAGAACATCATAAAATTAATCTTAAAATCTTTTAATTTAATAGTTCCTCAAATCCCATAATAACTAAGGTAGCACATTAAATGCTTCATATTCTATGTGTTCTTCTATGTGCTCCATGTGTGTGAATCACTACTTGCTTCTTCAATGGGTTATCTCTTATACCAACAGGACACAGAATACATTACATTCATGATATTACAGCGCTCTGAACAATTTAAATAAAAAGATGTTTACTTGATATCATTTTCATGATGAAATGAATTAAAGCATGTATTAAACATGGGGCTACAATGGTAGCGACAAGCTGGCGCCCCATCCAGAGATTGTTCCTGCCTCCTGCAAAATGCTTGATGCACCATGCGCAACCCTTGTAAAGTGGAGTGGTGGCTCTGTGGCTAGGGATCATCACTGGCAATCAGGAGGTTGCTGGTTCGAATCCTGTAAATGCCAAAATAGAGACTCTGCTCTGTTGGGCCCTTCAGCAAGGCCCTTAACCTGTAATTGCTAAGCACTTTGAGTAGTGAGAAAAGTGTTATATAAATGCAAAAAATTATTATTATTATATTACCGAAGGAAGCACTTTCTCAATCATTCTAGCTAGAACTTTGGAGAGTATCTTTTTCAGAAGTGAGATTGGTCTGTATGATGCATACTGTAATAAATCCTTAGTTTGCTTAGGAAAGATGGTAATAAATGCTTGGCGAAAAGTTTGAGGTAGAATTTTATTGTCTCTAGCTTCTGTAAATGTTACCAATAAGAGGGGAGCTAACTTAGTTAAGATTTTTTTATAAAATTTGGCAGGGTAGCCATCAGGGCCTGCTGCTTTCCCACTCCGAAGTGAGTTTATAGCATCTAGTAATTCTGATAGTGCCAGAGATTTATCCAATTCCTCGGCGCCAAGAGTATCTAGTTGTGGTATCTGTAATGCATCCAAAAATGCATTAGATTGTGTCTTGTCTTCTTTAGTCTGAGTAGAATATAAGGACTTATAGTAGTCTCTAAATGTGTGCATTATATTTTTATGGATAATGATTTTTTCTCCATTTGTGTTAGTAATTGCTGGGATTGCATTGCAAACTCCCTGCTTGTGGATTTGTTGAGCTAAGATCTTATTAGCTTTCTCTCTGCATTCATAGTAATGATGTCATGATTTAAAAATGAGTTGTTCTGTTTCTTTAGTTGTTGAGAGGTTGAGGTCTGAATGCAGAGGCTGTCTTTTCCTATGAAGTGTCTCATTTGGACACCTGGAATGTTCTTGATCTATTCTGGTAATTTCACTGATTAGCTCTGCTACCTTCTTGGTTTCCAATTTATTTTTGTGGGAACGATATGAAATAATCTGTCGTCTTACGAAAACCTTCAGAGTTTCCAGCAGTATTTCTGCAGAGATCTCTGAGGCTGTATTTGTTTGGATACAAATTCTGTACAGTTCAAGTCTGCTGATAAAAGTGGGTTAAGCTGCCAGCTGCGAGATAAGTATGTGGAGCATAATGATTTGAGCTCCATGATCAAAGGGGCACGGTTGGAGATAACAATAGCGTCGTACCTACAAGATTTAATCATAGGCAAAAAATTGTTATCTATAAAGAAATAGTTCTTGAGTAGCAGTGATGCACTGGTGAGCAGAAGGTATATGCTCTTGAGTTTGGGTTTAGAAATCTCCAGAGGTCTGAAAAGTTGCGAACTGTGTAATTTTTTTTTTTGCTGTGTTAGATTGCATCACCCCGGTGTCAGGAGACCTACCTAGGTCTGGATTTAAAATACAAAGTCCCCAGCCATTATAATTTTATGAGTGTTCACATTGGGAATAGATGTAAATATGTTTTGGATGAAGTCCCTATCATCAACATTGGTTGAGTAGATATTTATCAAAATCACACTATGGTTAAATAAATTGGCCATGACGATCACATATCTCCCTTCAGGATCAGATACTACATTTGATACTACAAATGAAATGTTTCTGTGTATATGGATTCCCACACCTCTAGTTTTCTTTGTAAAGCTGTAATGGAATATTTGGCCAGTCAAGTCTCTGTGCAGCCAAAACTGATCTTTGCTTAATAACTGTGTCTCCTGTAAAAATACTGTTTTAGCGTTAAGACCTGTTAGGTGAGAGAGAATATTTTCTTTCCCTTTAATTCGTGATTGAGACCTTTAATATCCCAGCTTACAAAGTTAACTGTTTGGTTATGGAGTCATTGCTTCTGAACTTTTGTTGTCATTTTGTATTCTTAATTTAAGATAAGACAGTTTTGACCTTACATTCCAATTTTCCCAGGAGTTATTGCCATAAAGCCTATTGTTGCATTGGCGCTAACAGAGTTCCACTTCAGACGTCCATCTCCCATAATGGACGAGACCAATATTCAAAAAGCAAAGTACATTGCTTTAACACAAGACAACAGTTCACTGGCTGAACTTATATAATCTGTGATCTTTTCTTCTAGATATTTATTCATGTAAGGAAAATCTAATTTAACAGGAACAAAGAGTATTATGCTGAAAGGAAGAATCCTGCTTCTTAATCAGTGGAGAAGTGTAATGATTGTTTGGATGAAAAATAGCGTGTCCAAAGGATCTTGAAATGATATTTCAACAGCACAGAAATTAACCGGATTAAAATTATGTTCAACAAATAGTCAGGGCAGCATGGTGGCGCAGTGGTAGCGCTGCTGCCTCACAGTAAGGAGACCTGGGTTTGCTTCCCGGGTCCTCCCTGTGTGGAGTTTGCATGTTCTCCCCATGTCTGCGTGGATTTCCTCCGGGTGCTCTCGTTTCCTGCCACAGTCCAAAGAAAGCATTGGCGATTCTAAATTGTCTCTAGTGGGTGTGTGTGTGTCCTGTGGTGGGTTGGCACCCTGCCTGGGATTGGTTCCTGCCTTGGTTCCTGGGATTGGCTCCAGCAGATGCCCATGACCCTGTAGTTATGATATAGCTTGTTGGATAAGGGATGGATGGATGGAAAATAGTCAGCTAGCAGGCAAGGGTTGATCCAAGCAGAGGAGAGTAAGTGCAGGCTCTATGTCATCTTCTGAATGTGGACATCTGTTTTACTCTTGCCTTCTTTATGTCCTTTTAATATTGATCAAATTTAGTAAGACAATAGTTTAATAGGAAAATGTAACCTCTATCTATCATTACATTATCTTGAGTACTATGAGAGGTGCGGTCATAATAAATATACAGTCATTCAGGTTTAAAGGACTCCAGGATCTAAGATTGTGCATGTGCTTACAGGGTAAAAGAGAAATCACCTTGGTGTCTGCAGGAAGGACTTTTAAGTAAGACGCTGTCGCTAGTAAGTAGGCCATTGGCTCCTAGGGGAGACAGATACAGATTTAACAAACCACTGATGTAACTCATCAACAGCGCAAAATTTAAGGGAACAAATTTCAAAACACTTTACACCTGTAAAGCAGCTCATGTGTGAAAAAAAGAGAAAAGGAAAGCAAAAAAGTATGATTGATAACAGACCTTAGAAGATGAAGCTCAAAGGCAGGCTTATGCTAATATACCAAATGTATTTTTTCTGTGAGTAATGACTTTTTTCATTATGTTTAATTTTCAGTTTCTTTTTTTTTAATTTTTTAACTTAATTTTTATTATTGCAATTTTAGGTAATTCTCCAGCTTCACCAAAAATAACAAAGTCTTCCTCCAGATGTTCTACTCTTATGTGTACCATGATGATTTTTTTATTACTTTTAGTTATCATCCTGATCATAATAGGTAAGATTTGTTTTTGATTTACATACCACACTGTATATTAACATAAAACACAATTGAAACACCCCTGTTGTGAAATGTTTAAAATGATCTTTTCTGTTCTCTAAATACAGTCATATGAAAATGTTTGGGAACCCCTCTCAGCCTGCATAATAATTTACTCTACTTTCAACAAAAAAGATAACAGTGGTATGTCTTTTATTTCCTAGGAACATATGAGTACTGGGGTGTTTTCCGAACAAAGATTTTTAGTGAAGCAGTATTTAGTTGAAATTAAATAAAATGTGGAAAACTGGCTGTGCAAAAATTTGGGTATTTTTTTTTCCTGATTTGAATGCATGTAACTGCTCGATACTGATTACTTGCAACACCAAATTGGTTGAATTAGCTCGTTAAGCCTTGAACTTCATAGACAGGTGTGTCCAATCATGAGAAAGGGCATTTAAGGTGGTTAATTGCAAGTTGTGCTTCCCTTCGACTCTCCTCTGAAGAGTGACAGCATGGGATCCTCAAAGCAACTCTCAAAAGATCTAAAAACAAAGATTGTTCAGTATCATGGTTTAGGGGAAGGCTAACAAAAAGCTATCTCAGAGGTTTAAACTGTCAGTTTCAACTGTAAGGAATGAAATCAGGAAATGGAAGGCAACAGGCACAGTTGCTGTTAAACCCAGTTCTGGTAGGCCAAGAAAAATACAGGAGCGACATATGGTTACAGACAACCCACAGATCACCTCCAAAGACCTGCAAGAACATCTTGCTGCAGATGGTGTAGCTGTACATTGTTCTACAATTCAGCGCAATTTGCACAAAGAATATCTGTATGGCAGGGTGATGAGAAAGAAGCCCTTTCTGCACTCACACCACAAATAGAGTCGCTTGTTGTATGCAAATGCTCATTTAGACAAGCCAGATTCATTTTGGAACAAAGTGCTTTGGACTGATGAGACAAAAATTTAGTTATTTGGTCATAACAAAAAGTGCTTTGCATGGCGGAAGAAGAACACCGCATTCCAAGAAAAACACCTGCTACCTACTGTCAAATTTGGTGGAGGTTCCATCATGCTGTGGGGCTGTGTGGCTAGTTCAGGGACTGGGGCCCTTGTTAAAGTCGTGGGTCGGATGAATTCAACCCAATATTAACAAATTCTTCAGGATAATGTTCAAGGATCAGTCACAAAGTTGAAGTTACGCAGGATTTGAAATCTACAAAGGTATTCATGCAGAGGGAGAAGTACAATGTTCTGGAATGGCCGTCACAGTCCCCTGTCTTGAATATCATCAAAAGTCTATGGGATGATTTGAAGCAGGCTGTCCGTGCTCGGCAGCCATCAAGTTTAACTGAGCTGGAGAGATTTTGTATGGAAGAATGGTCAAAAATATCTCCATCCAGAATCCAGACACTCATCAAAGGCTACAGGAGGCGTCTAGAGGCTGTTATATTTTCAAAAGGAGGCTCAACTAAGTATTGATGTAATATCTCTGTTAGGGTGCCTAAATTTATCCACCTGTCTAATTTTGTTATGATGCATATTGCATATTTTCTGTTAATCCAATAAACTTAATGTCACTGCAGAAATACTACTGTTTCCATAAGGCATGTCATATATTAAAAGGAAGTTGCTACTTTGAAAGCTCAGCCAATGATAAACAAAAATCCAAAGGATTAAGAGGGGTTCCCAAACTTTTTCATATAACTGTATTTCACCAATTATTACAGTGCTTGGAGCATGTCTTGTTTCCCATAATTTGGGAAAAGTCAGTACACCTCTAAACAGTGATATGTTTTAATTTTTTTAGCAACAAATGGCATGCCAGGTTAGCTTTCACAGACCATAACTAATATTAAACCTTACTTACGACTTAGATGCTTAAACTGCTGTTGGTGATTATTACATATTTGGTCTGTAAGTCATTTTGAATGAAATTGGATAATTGAGAAATGTAAAGGTATATCATAATATATAAATTTAAAGAACAGTCACATTTTACTATCTTGTAATGGCAAAAAGTACTGTTTCATGTAGTAGCTTTGAAAAAATCACAGCATGAAAAAATGCAGCTGTTTGCATAAATCACCAGAGAAGAGCAGATAGGGGATATCATTGGTCTAGTATTGAGCTGTCCATAGTATCCCAAGAATCAACATGGCAGGTGTAACAACTTTAGGGTAAACTGAAAATGGGATTGATACGATTTATTTAAATCATTTGGGCATATTTTAATTAACCTCAGATCGTTCAGCCTATTTGCAAGAATGTTTCTTGTCAGTAAAATGTTGGCAGTTTGATACAGTTAAAGGAAAATGGTCAGGATAAAGTACCAAAAATATTGCAACACTAAAGCTTTAGAGAACATTCACCTTTCAGAAAGACAATGATCCCAAGTATGAGGACAAAACAATATTGGATTGGCTAATGAGTAATGAAAAGAATGCCTTCGAATGGTCCATTTGGATCCCCACTTAACCTCATTGAGAATCTGTGACATGACATTCTTAAACCAAACCTGAGAATAGATTCTGTGGACACAGATAATCTCTAAGCACAAGATCTCGAAATGACAGTCTGACATTGAAATTTGAATCTGTTTTTAGCTGAACTTGCCAAAGTACCATTATAAACAAGGAGTTGAGAAGGCATCTTTTATGTAGTTTTACCAATATTCCCTTCGGGATTAATAAAGTTTTCTGATTCTAAGCAAGGAGTTGTTTCTCTAGCACCTTCTTCAAATCTCAGCCCTCTATTTTATAGTTTTATACAGCTCTTTATGTCAAGGAAGTACATGTGTTCAAAGATAATCTTAACCTGAATTTATATATAGTGCATACTTTTTGACATTGATCATAATGTAGAGCTTCATTTGCCTCTCACTTTATTTCGATGTTACGCTGCATGATGTTTAAGATCTTAAACAGTACAACACACCCCTCACCCTTATATCAAGTTGTTAAACACACGCTGTTTTCCCAGTATCTTTCTATCTCCTTTCCTGTAACATTTGAATAGATCTACTTGTTTTTCATGATTTATTTTCTTTACAAGCTTTATTTTGTATCAAAAACAAATGCATAAAAATTATGCTTTTAAAGAACAATTATCGATAACATAACAGCTTCATAATTATCTAGAAACATTTAAAAACCTTTTACGTCTCAGAATTTTTCAAAGTACGATTTTTTGTTTAACTTAACCATGAATAAATGTAAAATGTACAATATTAAAAGCCTACTGTTTAAAGCTTTGACGTTATAAATAAAGTGTCATTTGATATGTAAATATATCCAGAGTCAAAGTCTATGAATCCTTGCCTATCATTAGTCAGTCACCAAAGTTGAACTTAAATTGTAATATATGCAGGACGTACAGTAGTGTCAGTAGTTCTTTATACTTCCTTGCAGGACAGGGATATTTATAAAAAAGCACTCTCAGGGGAATGCTGAAGTTTGGAGAATTTGGTTAATACTTTTTGAACTAACTTTAGCTCTTCTTTCTTTGGCATCCAGATAGGAAAATGGAAAATATCCAGGGAATTCCTGTATTTGTGAGAAATGGTCTAATAGAAAATTGTTTTAAACACTTGCTAATGATATTACGTCGGAAGACTAGATCAGTGTATGATTAATATTCAAATTATCACTTTACATGAGTCTATTTTGTTTTTACTCAGTTGTTTGGAAAACAGCGCACAAAAACATACCTCAATCAAGTCAAGATGGCATCTGCAATAATAGAAAAAAAACTGATGAGGTAACCAGCAATGCCAGCGATCTGTTTCAGAGCTTCAATAAAACATATCAGAGTTGTCCGTGTGACAAACAGGTGGACTTGTCAGTCTACAAGGAACATCTGAAAAAAATCTGTATCAGTGAAGGGAAAATTGCAGGTAAGCAACTCACATATTAATGAAATACTCAATAGTTATGAAAAAGAAGGATATTTGGATTTTAGAAGAATTATTCATATACATTTTTTTCTAAAGTTGATTGTAAACTGGGATAACATTAATTACTTAAAACCATTTTCACTTACAGTAGCTAGCAAATGAGAGAACTACTTAATGGATGTAGATCAGGCTTTTTTCTAGAATTTGCTTGAACATTCCAGTTGATTTTATGACTTCTCTCATCTCGCTAAGGATCATAGTTCACTTGCAGGAGTGTTATATTCGCATATATCCGAGACAGAGACTGTGAGCTGAGGGGAGGGGGAAGCGTGATATCAGGAGTAGGGAGCCAGGCAGGGCCCTCATTGCGAAGCCGCAGGGGTTGTTTAGTATATATCGTGTTTTGGGGTGCTCCTTAGTATGTCATCCAGTTTGGGGGAGTCCCAAAGGAGTTTAGAAACCTTACATCTCCCCACCTCGGCTCGACTCGGCTAGGCGGGAGAGAATGTCACCATTAGTGTGTGCAGCCCTGAGATGGTGACGAACATCAAAAGCAAAAGCTTGCAAGCTAATAGACCACTGAGTGAGCCGGGTGTTCATATCCTTCTGTTTGTACTGCCATTGCAGTGGGGTGTAGTCAGTCACTTCAGGCTGTCATTGCCAGCAAAGGGTTTTCAACCAAGTATTAGAAATGAACATTTTATTTCCAGTTATTTAATTTGTCCAATAACTTTTGAGCCCCTGAAATGAAGGGATTGTGTTAAAAAAATGCTTTAGTTGCCTCACATTTTTATGCAATCATTTTGTTCACCCCACTGAATTAAAGCTGAAAGTCTGCACTTCAACTGCATCTGAGTTGTTTCATTTAAAATTCATTGTGGTAATGTACAGAACCAAAATTAGAAAAAAGTTGTCTCTGTCCAAATATTTATGGACCTAACTGTATACTGAAAGCCATTTTTAATTCTGGGAAGCAGGCCAACAATATCCAATCCCACCTTCTTAAAGGGGGTGTCTAAAATTGGCATCGGTACAAGGGGTGCCCTGGTGGGTCTGTGAGTGAAAACTGCTTGACAGTCGGCACAGGCATTACAACATTGCTCCACATCTCGGGCCCATATTCACCTAATAAAAGTGTTTTGAAATACGTTCCCTCATCTTTTCCACGCCGAGGTGGTCCCCCAAAATATGACTGTGATCAATTTTTAAACTCTTCTCCCTATGCTCACTTGGTACTACCAACTGCTTGATACGTTCATCACCCATACAATCAGAAATCACCTGATACAAAAAAACATCCTTAAGTAAAAAATGTGTTGTTTTAAAATTCGGGTCCTCTCTCTTCAGAGAGTAAGAGTCATTTGCGACGTGGGCTTATCTGAAATCCAAGTTGTTATTGGAGGCAAGCAAACTCCGCCTGGATGACAGTCTCCACTCCTCTGTGTTTGATACAGAATAGTGCTCACCTCCAACTGCTACTGTGTCCAATGCAGCATCACACTCACATCCCACTGCTATTTTGTTTTTGTCCAGGTCTGTATTGAGTGTCCATTCTGGGGAGGCTGTTGGTGCGTGCAATGGCATGGAAAAGTTTGCCCACTGTCTCGGGTTTTCACTTGAGGATTCATCCCCCAGCTCGCTGAACAACTCTGGTTCAATTTCAAACCCTTTTCCTCGACTGACATTGTCTGCGGTGAGCCCCTCTCTATCCACTACGGGCATAGGTGCTCTACAGGTGGCCAAGACCTGTGGAAAGAGGACATTCCTTTTTCCTACTAGGAGTGGCCAGGGTGAGGGTGTCTGATATGGCAGTCCAAACCTTAAAGTTCTTCCCTTTAAATTTCAGAGGGAGTAATACAGTCTTGTATGTTTTAATGTCCCCATGGAAACAGCAGATGTTCACTTTGTATGTGGTTTTATAAGGGGTCCACTGGAGCAAGTCATGGCGGACTACACAGAGGTCACTACCAGAGTCCAACAGTGCTGAGAGTTCCCGTCTGGCCAACGTAATAGAGACCTTATAATTGTCCTCCTTTAACACTTTGGTGGAAACTTTTGAACCGCATACCTGGACCAGACCAATAGCCATTGTTTGCGCAGGTGGGAGGTGACACTTCCGCACCAGATGTCCCAGTTGATCACAGCGAAAGCAGCTCCATTCAGTCCACACCATTGTGTTCACACTCTGACGTCTTCTACCCTTGATGCTGGTGACCTTGTTGACTGGATCGAAATCAGGGTCAAGCCTAGGCAGCCCAGTTGTTTCCAGGTGGCTTGTGAACCCTCTAGTCTGCAGGTCAGATCCAGCAGCAAGTGAACGTCGTTCCATAGCAATTTCATCACAAAGGCTCTCATCTATCCCTGACAGGACTGCATCAATAGCGAGCTTCTCCACAATGTGCTTGAAAGGGTCTCCATGGAATCAGCTTTGAATCAGGTCCACAAAGCCCTGGATCTGTTCTCGTACAGGTCGATCCGGATCAATATGCCACAGCGGAATTGGCAGCCCTTGACCACCGGGCTCACAGCCATGTGGAGGAGGATCTATTGCTTCAAGTAGTTATAATCATCGAGCCTTTCGAGAGGGAGATTCCGTACAGCTTGGAGGGCTTCTCCAGTTAAAAACGTGTCCAAAATAGCTGCCCAGGCTCCCCTGTCCTGGCACATCAATGTTACCATTCATTCAAAGAAGAATAGGAAACACTCTGGTTCATCTGAGGGAGCCATCTTCGGCAGCACCTCTTGTGGCCGCACCAAGGCAGTAGTGGCTGCCAGAGACTCATCTTGCTCTGAATTTTGCCGTACTTCTTGGGGATCTATCAGTGCAAGGTCCCCACTTCTGATATCATGTGACATGTGAGTCCCTGTTTTGCACCCCAAAATATGAGGCTAAGGCTCAGTACTTTAGCAAAACCAACTTTATTCCACTTGAAAACAGGAACAGCACAGTTATTTATTGTAGTGGGATCTACCACTCTCCTATACACAGACACAGACACAGCAATCAGGCAGGGTCGTGGCCAGGTAAAAAGTTTATAATGTTCCTTGTATCACCCATCGACAACAGGCACTTATAGCATGAACGCGATCAACTCGGATTTGCTTTGCTATGGCGCTGGGAGCCTGCGTTGCCCCGGCAACTGATAGGCTGTCTTCAACAGACGCAGTGATCACACTTCAGGATGCTTTTTGCTGTGTTGTCCTGTTGGGGGGAGTCCCAAAAGAGTTTAGAAACCTTACAAAATATATTTTATTGGAGCGCGACCTCCCCTCCAGTATCAGTCCACAGGTTAATTCCAACATGTCAAAACTCTGCCCCTTACATTTACTTATAATTATTATAAATGCTAAAACTATTGGAAATTATCGTCTATGCCAGATGAATGGTAATCTACTTGATGTATCACCAGTATCTAACTTAATACGGGGAAGGAATACGCCTTCTCCTGTATGATCACCAGTCATGACTTTGCTGGCAATTTAATGTTTATGTAGTTTTACATAGGCTTTATTTGTTGACTGCTAACACACAACTGAACTACTACTGCTCTTAGCGAAGTGGATGTGTATAAGGTATTTTGTTTGATGTACTGTATGCACATTAAATTGGTTATATTGATATGAGAGTATCATTTTGTATTCTCCCAATGAAGACAAATAAAATTATATATAGATGTATACTGTATGATATGCGGTTCTGATAAAAAATGAGCGTTGCATGAAAACATCACATGAAAATGTTGTACAATTTTTCTGATCTTTATATATATATATATATATATATATATATATATATATATATGGTTGAAATAGTTTACTGTCAAATAAATGCAAAGAGTACACAACACGTGTTTCGCCCTCATTCTGGGCTCATCAGGTGTACACACTCCACTGCACTCCCTCTCGGGAATCGAACCTGGGACGAGGTTCGATTCCCGAGAGGGAGTGCAGTGGAGTGTGTACACCTGATGAGCCCAGAATGAGGGCGAAACACGTGTCTTGTACTCTTTGCATTTATTTGACAGTAAACTATTTCAACCATTCTATGATCTGCTCTTCACAAACTGAGGGCACCGTGGCGGATGTTAGCAGATTGCTGGCCAACCACAAGCGTTACCTGGTAGGTAACCACCCATACAATCAGATTGTGACACAGACTTCGAATGCCGTGAATATATATATATATATATATATATATATATATATATATATATATATATATATATATATATATATATATACAGTGCATCCAGAAAGTATTCACAGCGCATCACTTTTTCCACATTTTGTTATGTTACAGCCTTATTCCAAAATGGATTAAATTGATTTTTTTCCTCAGAATTCTGCACACAACACCCCATAATGACAACGTGAAAAAAGTTTACTTGAGGTTTTTGCAAATTTATTAAAAATAAAAAAACTGAGAAATCACATGTACATAAGTATTCACAGCCTTTGCTCAATACTTTGTCGATGCACCTTTGGCAGCAATTACAACCTCAAGTCTTTTTGAATATGATGCCACAAGCTTGGCACACCTATCCTTGGCCAGTTTCGCCCATTCTTCTTTGCAGCACCTCTCAAGCTCCATCAGGTTGGATGGGAAGTATCGGTGCACAGCCATTTTAAGATCTCTCCAGAGATGTTCAACTCTGGGCTCTGGCTGGGCCACTCAAGGACATTCACAGAGTTGTCCTGAAGCCACTCCTTTGATATCTTGGCTGTGTGCTTAGGGTCGCTGTCCTGCTGAAAGATGAACCGTCTCCCCAGTCTGAGGTCAAGAGCGCTCTGGAGCAGGTTTTCATCCAGGAGATCTCTGTACATTGCTGCAGTTATCTTTCCCTTTATCCTGACTAGTCTCCCAGTTCCTGCCACTGAAAAACATCCCCACAGCATGATGCTGCCACCACCATGCTTCACAGTAGGGATGGTGCCAGGTTTCCCCCAAACGTGACGTCTGGCATTCACACCAAAGAGTTCAATCTTTGTCTCATCAGACCAGAGAATTTTCTTTCTCATGGTCTGAGAGTCCTTCAGGTGCCTTTTGGCAAACTCCAGGCGGGCTGCCATGTGCCTTTTACTAAGGAGTTGTATTATCGTAGTATTTCCCTCTACTTACCCTTTACCTGTTTTCTCAAGGGTAAATGTTCTCGTCAGGTTCGTTATCGGGTTGGTCTACTGTTGCACTTTAAAATGAACACACACACACATAGATAAACACACATACACAGACCCTAACCACAACAGTGCCCCATGAATGACACACACGCTAATTAACCCTTAGCACTTTAAATCACACATCAGCCTGTCACTCAGCACTTCAAGAGACTTACTTATTATTGGCACGGACAACATATGATGTTTTAAATAGACCTCAGACCTAAATGTTACTTTTGGTCTCCAAGAAAATATTAAAACATACAAAGACTCAGTATCCTTGACTATAGGCCATTTATCAGCCAAGAATACCTTCTTCTCATACTGTCCCTAACTATTGAGTGGCGCCTCACTCTCAGCCTTAAAACCCCGCAGCACAGAGCTAATGGCAAAATCTCCAGCTACGCCAGGTGCTCTTAGAAATCTACCGTATTAATTCAATCACTCTAGACAGTAAGACAAAGCATAGAAAGTTAAAAGCAGCATGGTATTTATTACAAGAATAATAATAATACCACTGGAACAAAGAATAATAGAAAATAGGTACTGATAGAAAAGTCTGAATATATATAGTCTTTAGGAAAAGCTTACGAAAAAGTTGAAATGACAAGGATGAATGTCCCAGGGAGGTGTTTGATTTAGCAATGGATGTTCATGATGCCTTTCTGCCGACCAATGCCATCTTGGTCTGTTCCTCTTCTTCTCCTCCTTCTCTTTGCTTCTTCTCCTTCCTCCTCCTCTTCTCTCCTCTTCCAAAACCAAGGCATATTTATTATAAAGTTCCATGCCATGGTTTCACAGCACATGAATGTTCCATGCACCTGACTGGCTGGCTGTCAATGTGATTGATGAACTTTGCTCAAACTCTTTCCCAGATAATAAAGTTCTTTGATATTGCCTCAGTTTCCCTTTTCCCAAGCTGTAAAGTAATCAATAGCCTGGGGTGCTAGCACAGCATCCTTTCCCAGATTATAAAGTAATTGAACCACCAGAAATGTCTTCTTTTCAATGTTAGAAACAGCTGTTTTAAAAGTGAGGTGTGACAAAACCTGCTTTGATCTGTCTTAGTTCATCTGTTGTCTTGTCTCGAACAAAATATAACGGAAACCAAAATGTACAGATTTTATACACCATAACAGGAGTGGCTTCCATCTGGGCACTCTACCATACAGGCCTGATTTTTGGATTGCTGCAGAGATGGTTGTCCTTCTGGAAGGTCCTCCTCTCTCCACAGAGGACCTCTGGAGCTCTGACAGAGTGACCATCGGGTTCTTGGTCACCTCCCTGACTAAGGCCCTTCTCCCCCGATCGCTCAGTTTAGATGGCAAGCCAGCTCTAGGAAGAGTTCTGGTGGTTTCGAACTTCTTCCACTTACGGATGATGGAGGCCACTGTGCTCATTGGGACCTTCAAAGCAGCAGAAATTTTTCTGTAACCTTCCCCAGATTTGTGCCTTGAGACAATCCTGTCTCGGAGGTCTACAGACAATTCCTTTGACTTCATGCTTGGTTTGTGCTCTGACATGAACTGTCAACTGTGGGACCTTATATAGACAGGTGTGTGCCTTTCCAAATCATGTCTAGTCAACTGAATTTACCACAGGTGGACTCCAATTAAGCTGCAGAAACATCTCAAGGATGATCAGGGGAAACAGGATGCATCTGAGCTCAATTTCGAGCTTCACAGCAAAGGCTGTGAATACTTATGTACATGTGCTTTCTCAATTTTTTTATTTTTAATAAATTTGCAAAAACCTCAAGTAAACTTTTTTCATGTTGTCATTATGGGGTGTTGTGTGTAGAATTCTGAGGAAAAAAATGAATTTAATCCATTTTGGAATAAGGCTGTAACATAACAAAATGTGGAAAAAGTGATACACTGTGAATACCTTCCGGATGCACTCTATATAGTCATGTTTCAGGCACACTGAGGAATGTCTTTTTAAGCACCCTTTATTCTTGTTCTTGAAAGAACAGTATTGGAGACTTTCAAAGGATAATTGTAGACACAATAAACTTCTTTACTTGTTTGGCTCTCTTCCTGGAAATTAAAAGAATTAACATGCATCTCTGTCAGCCCAATTGTGCATTGTGAATGATCTGTAAAGTAGAAAATTTGACCAGATAGTGACCATGAAGCATAGTAAATCAATTGATTTTAAAGATTCTGTTACCACGAGATATGAGACCTGCATGGAACTGCACCTGATCCCACACCGTCAAACTGTTATCTGTCTACATGTTTTGTCTGTAATTGAATCAGCTGTAAAAACAGAAAGTGCAGCCCAATGGTCACTATATATAGTATATGTCCACTGCTTTTACATATAGTGTATGCATTGAATAATGGTTTTATTAGAATATACTGGCTTGAAAATAGAAACTATTATATTCTGTTAAAAAAAACAGCATTTGGTAACATGGTGTAATACTTAACAGTTTTGTCACATATCTCCAGGAGTCTAGATTTAAATACTGCACCAGTTTGAGAAGGGTACATTTGTGCTCTATGTATCTTATTGATTATTATTGCCAGTATATTCTAATTTTCTTTATACATCTCAAAGATGTCCAATTTACGTTAACTGAGTACTCTTATCATGTCTGTGAATACTGTTTCCTGCAATGTACTGAGTGGAATGTCATCTTGGGTTAGTTTGATGTTACCAGGATAAGCTCCAGACCCCACAACCTTAAATAGACTACACTGATTTGATGATGGATAGGCAGTTCTGGAAGTAAATTGATGGATGATTGAAATGTTTATTCCTTTTACTTACATTTCTGTTACAGGCACAAATTGCACACTCTGTCCTGTTGAGTGGCTACAACATTTGAATAAATGTTATTACATTTCTAAGGAAAATAAAACTTGGCTTAACAGCACAAAATTCTGCAACTCATTTCTGGCTCACCTTGTTAAAATTGAGGACGACAATGAACTGGTAAGGCAGAGATACAATGTAGAGCATATGTGTTTAAAACTTTTAAACTATTTCTGATTGAGCAATCTTGTTGCGACCACTGGGTGCAATAGAGGGTTTCATGTACGTTAATAAACCACTCATATTTCTGAATTCATTTCACTTGAACAAACTGTTTTATATCAGTTAAAATAACATTTTGTATGCATGTCATTTTATAATTGAGTAAGCTGTAAACCATTATGGCAGACTGTAATATAATTTTCTAGAGTTATAATTCTATAGTAAGTGATGTCTCCAGAGTTAGCTTACACTGTGAATGAATTGATTGATCTTCTAAAAGGTGTCAGCTCTTGGTAGTGGGATTTCAACTTTCAGAATATCACTCTTAATGAGGACTTTATTCAGTAAGACTATCACCTGGATTAGCACTTGTAAAATGGAAACACCTCCTCAAATTGTTAAATCTAATTAGCCACAGTATATCAAGATAATTCCCTTAAGAAGACTGCATATCATATTTTTCATCAGTATAAATAGAGTCATATACAACAAATTGGTTAAGATTTTTTTCAGGTGTATGCAGTGAAATGTGGCTTCCAACTATTAGAATTGACTATTATACAAGTCAGTCAATCATCTTCCAACACGGTAAATCCTTAACAGGATTGTGGGGGATTCTGGAGCCCATCACAGCTAACATAAGGCATACACAAACCATGGACAGGGCGCCAGTCCATCAAAGGGCAAACACAAACACACACCCCAACCACATGCTATGGATTGTGGGAGGAAACTGGAGCACCTAGAGGAAACCCACACAAACATGGGGAGAACATGTAAACTCTACACTTGTACCAAATTGCTTAAATATTAATACTTTTATATAGCAGTACAGTTTTTGTCCTATTTTAGCATTTTAAAATGAAAATACAAAATTTTTGCAGAATGTATTACTTATGGAGAAATAAGTCTGTAAAAATCTAAATATTATTTAAAATTTTTTATTGGCCTAAGATTTATATTCATAATATAAGGGTTAATTAAAATTGTATAAACTGTACACCTTTGTTCAAATCAATTTATCCTGTCTGAATGAATGTGTCTGTAGGAGTTTCTCAGAAACAAAATGGTAGGTGCAGAATACACTTACTGGATTGGATTGTGGCAACAACATACTTATGACGTTTGGAGATGGTTTGATGGCACACCACTGGATACTCAGAAGTAAGAATTTTCTTCTGGTTCATATTTATTATGTTTTATGTTTATATAAACATTATATTTATTTACGAGGTAATTAGGTTAATAGGGTTAACTAAAACAATAGAATGATTAAGTTGGTAGCACTGTTATACAGCTCTTCAACCCCAGTTTAATCCTACAATGGGATGTCTTTTGTAGTAAATTTACATATTTTACTTATGCTTGTAAGCATTTCTGTTAAAGAATACTACATTTATCTCCCTCATGTCAAACATATAGTGTTTTGTAACACTGAATTGTCCTTACATTAGGAAATCAAGGTGTTCTGTTCTTTGCTGCAAGGACAGACTTGCTCTGTATGATGCAACATGGGAAAAATGAGTTTGGAAAATGGTTGGAAGTGTTCATGTATATTTAACTGAATATCTTAAATATTAGCTAGAATGTGAAGGTTGGATAAGGAAGACATTACAGTTATTACAGCTTATTGTGTGACAAAATTGTGTGTGAGGCCTCCGAAAGACCCATAAAACAGGCCAGGACCCTTTCTGACCAGCCTAGAAGAGGCTCATAATGACTAAGCCAATCTCCAACTACTACCTGTGGCGTAAACAGGCCCAAATTAGGAGTACTAGACATGACAAAAGGGTGTGAGAACTCCAAAATGCTCCATAAAATGCAGGTCAGGATCTTCTTCTCCAACTTGCTCCAGCAAAAGCCAGCAGGTGCTTTAGAAGTCTGAGTAAAGTTTGGTGAACCACTGCTGGGTCGACCAGGTTAAATTCTGGCCTGCTCCCTTGTTTGTTTTAGACGCCTCACTCACTTCAGCCTCAAGGAAGCAGCATTTTATAACAGCACCTCAATTGAGCTTACTCCAACTGCTAAATGCTTATTTAGTGACTAGCAGGCAACAAAAATGGGAAGCTGGGTTAAAAGTTCAAATAGACTTTAAGAGTTCCAAAATATACAAAAATGCATTTCTAGGGAGATAAACTACTACTGGCTGGCACGGTGGCACAGTGCTACTGCTGCTGCTTCGCACTAAGGAGACCCGGGTTCACTTCCCGGGTCCTCCCTGCGTGGAGTTTGCATGTTCTCCCCGTGTCTGCGTGGGTTTCCTCCCACAGTCCAAAGGCATGCAGGTTAGGTGGACTGGTGATTCTTAATTGTCCCTAGTGTGTGTGCTTGGTGTGTGTGTCCTGTGGTGGGCTGGTGCCCTGCCCAGGATTGGTTCCTGACTTGCACCCTGTGTTGGCTTGGATTGGCTCCAGCAGACCCCCGTGACCCTGTGTTAGGATATAGCGGGATGGAAAATGAATGACTGACTGACTGACTAAACTACTTCTGTTCTACTGAAATAATGACGTCAGCAGATTTGATCTGTGTGCAGCGAACTTTCTTTGTCTTACATTAGATAGATAGATAGATAGATAGATAGATAGATAGATACTTTATTAATCCCAAGGGGAAATTCACATACTCCAGCAGCAGCATACTGATAAAGAAAATATTAAATTAAAGAGTGACAACAATATAGGTATACACACAGACAATAACTTTGAATAATGTTAACGTTTACCCCCTCGGGTAAAGTGTGGGGGAGGAATGATCTCCTCAGTCTGTCAGTGGAGCAGAACAGTAACAGCAGTCTGTCGCTGAAGCTACTCCTCTGTCTGGAGATGATACTGTTTAGTGGATGCAGTGGATTCTCCATGATTGACAGGAGCCTGCTCAGCGCCCGTCGCTCTGCCACGGATGTCAAAGTGTCCAGCTCCATGCCTACAATAGAGCCTGCATTCCTCATCAGTTTGTCCAGGCGTGAGGCGTCCTTCTTCTTTATGCTGCCTCCCCAGCACACCACCGCGTAGAAGAGGGCGCTCGCCACAGCCGTCTGATAGAACATCTGCAGCATCTTATTGCAGATGTTGAAGGATGCCAGCCTTCTAAGGAAGTATAGTCGGCTCTGTCCTTTTTAACACAGAGCATCAGTATTGGCAGTCCAGTCCAATGTATCATCCAGCTGCACTCCCAGGTATTTATAGGTCTGCACCCTCTGCACACAGTCACCTCTGATGATCACGGGGTCCGTGAGGGGCCTGGGCCTCCTAAAATCCACCACCAGCTCCTTGGTTTTGCTGGTGTTCAGGTGTAGGTGGTTTGAGTCGCACCATTTAACAAAGTCCTTGATTAGGTTCCTATACTCCTCCTCCTGCCCACTCCTGATGCAGCCCACGATAGCAATGTCGTTAGCGAACTTTTGACATATGGGTCATACCTTTAGAACTTCCTGATTCATTTCCAAATTCAATTTTGATATTCCATGCAAAAAAACAAAAAAAAAATCGGAGTATGCATTTCTAAATTAGAGTTTAAAGCGCTACGGAGGAGAGGCTGGGTTTCTTAGATCAGTACTGAACAGTAAACGAATATCAATAAAATGTTCAATGCCGTCCAGCGCTTGGCTGTAAAACTGATAATGAAATCCACTATTACCCTATTCATTACTGCTTCACTGTGGGTAATTGTAACATCTACATTTATATCCCTACATGTAAGTGTACCAAAGTGGTGTTATAAATTTTTTTCTTAACCTAATTCAGAACTTGACTTTTAAATATTGTGGTAATAATCAAGCCTTGATACAATAAAAAGGCTTCCATATAATTGAGAATTGGCTGCTGATGCAAGAGAAAAGTTTGATGAAATGGTCTTTATAGGCAAGAGTCCACAACAGAACTGAATAGGTTAGGAAACATGGCAGATATATAGTTGAAAAATAGAAAAGAAGGGATCTTGGGACCAGAACTGGAAATTAGGTCATTGGGCTGTGACTTCTTAGGATGTGGACTCTTCTGCTGCTCTGGAGAACTCCTCTTTGCCTTCAGGAGTTCAGGTTTGACTGCTAACCTGGTCATTGTATGAAGTTTGCATCTCTCCCACATCACATGTTGTGGTGCCCAGCGGGCGTCCATGCCTGGCCGGGACGCCTAGGAGGAGTGGAGGAGGGCTTGTGCCTCCTCCAGGACACGAGGGGGCGTCCTCCCTGGTTGTATTGGGGGCCACGGGTACAGAACTTGGAAGCTCTACCCTGTAGGGGCCCGTGGCCACCGCCAGGGGGTGCCCTGATGCCTTGGGAACCCTGGACCCCAGTGCTTCCGCCACACCAGGAAGTGCTGGGGGGAAGAGAAGAGGGAACACCCGGAGTGCTTCCGGGTACACAGCCGACACTTCCGCCACACTGGGGAGAGTCGGTGGAAGATTGCCGGGGAGCACCTGGAGCACATCCGGGTGTAGATAAAAGGGGCCGCCTCCCTTCAGTCAGAGTCAAGAGTTGGGAGGAAGAAGGATGACGTCAGGAAGAGGACAAGGAGGCGGCCTGAAGAAGGCATTGTGTTGTGGCCAGGACTTTGGGGTCTTTGGGGCTTGTGAGCACGGTATGGACAATGTAAACATTAATGTAAATAAACGTGTGTTGGGTGACTTGAGCGTGTCTGCCTGTCTGTGTCCGAGCCAGTCTCCACAATGTATTTGGCTGTGTGTAACTTCAGGTATTGTTTTATTGCAGAATTAGGGGGCTCTGCCTCCTGCTCGCTTTGCTCGCCAACCCCTGTGCTGGCCCTACCCGCTAGCCACTTCACGGCTCTGCCACTTGCATAAGGGAAAGGGGATGTACAATTTAAACAGATTGTTATTTTCAAGGGAATTGTTTGCATATCCATAATAGACCTAACTATTTTACATTACAGCGAGTAATTAACCATAGTAAAAAAATAGTAAAATGTAATAAATTTAAAGAAAATTATGTTTCATTTTGCCTTAGAGGTATACGTTTTCATTCTGTTTGGCTTAGAAATTAACACATAAATACCTTTTAAACTTACATTTTTACTGTAAAACTTCAGTAAAAACAATATTTGGAATTAACTTTTTGTCAATATCGCTTTGAATTTTGATTCCGTGTTTAGAGTTACATCATGACAACGCAACGTATAAACTACCCGTGAGTGAATATCATTTCTTTCTCTCTAATAAATAATCCAACTTTTTTCGAATGTTTGTCCCTGTGATTTGTTAATTGTCATAGCAAAAGCTATTCTAACGGGAAACTGTAAACATTTTAATATGATTGGCTTATCAAGATCTCCTTTGGTGTCTAATGTTTTCTGGAGGAAGATGTACTACATTACCTGTTGTTGTCTATTACAATTTTACATGTCAGAATTGTTTGACCAATTTTGAATACTGTTAAGTTGTCAGAGGATAAAATGAAGAGACTCAGTGCCCAAAAGTTAAAGTTTAATCCATCAACTGGAAGCAACAACAGGAAACAATAGTCCTCTGAACCTTCTCGATTCCTTAACACTCTTTTTTATCCCTCTTCACTATTTCCACCTAGTGGCCAAAGTACAGAACATAACAAATACAACTAATCTTGTCCTATTGCATAACCCATCACTCATACATAAATTACGCAATAACATTACGATACATCCTTCTTTCAACAGTAATTCGGCAGGTGGAAGATCGGACAGTGTTAATGGTTGTAAATACTCTACGGGATATTGTAAGTTGATGTTTTCATCTTCCGCATAATCACCATCGTTTCAGCATAGTCTATTGATACGCATTTAATCAATTTGTTGTGCAATCGATCAACAATTTTCACGTAAATTTGTTTGACTTCATTGTTTCTTGGTGCTAGGATTGCCTGTGTACTCATTTCTTCTGTTAATACCCCTTCAGGATAAAATTCTTCATTAAGATTTGGACATAATAAGTCTTCTTTTATTGGGAACTTAAAGTGAGGAAAACGTAAAAATTTATACTGTAAGAGCCAAGAGGTGGATTTTTTCACACGAATGAGAGGTGAGAGGACCGTGGGCATATGGGCCTTTAATCATAAATGGTTGAGAGGAGGGCAGAACTTGATAAAATCACTTGGCAATAGTCTCATCTTGTGGGACTTGACCTGATAAGTAAACACGTTTTTATATTGCCAGTGCTTTGCAACCAAAATTATTAGTAAGAGTTCAATCCATCTGCGATAGCACCATCAAAGTATAATACCCCTTGAACTGAGAAAACAAGAGAGTACCTTAACAAAAGCAAAAACCCCAAAAAAATGAATGAGGATCATCAATGTGAGTAGTTGAATATACCTCCTGAAGTTTCAATCTGAACAAAATGTTTCTTGAATAGATAAAAAAATAGCACAACAAAACAATTTATAATATTAATTTTTAGTTTACTATCTCCAAGTAATCGCTGTATATTCAAATAGTACATGTTCAGAATATTAAAAGAGGAAGAAAATTTTTACAAACAGCAGATACTGTAGCTGACTGACTTATTTATTCACTCATCAACAAAAACATTATTTCTCATTTAATTAAAAAGATTAAATTTGGTAGAATGGTACATCCAAGTCAGTAGGTATCTGCAAAGGGAGTACATTTTGATGTACTGTATTTAGTTTTTCTAAATATTGATATATCAAAATCTCAAAAATGCCTTGACAGAATAGATTGAAACTTGGTAATTTTATAGAAAAAAATATATTCAAAATTTGTTTTTTTATTTGTCAGTTTTTCGTACTGTGGTGGCTTATGTGATATTGAAAGCTATGACACTGGTATTGTAAATACCATCAGAGTCACCAATGGTGGATAGATTCCAGTGGAGCCTCCAGACTAAGAACACACTAGAAAGAAGGATGTGGCAATCCACTTCTGAAACACAAGACACTGAAAACCCTATGAGCAATGGTGAGATAATGTCTGCTATAGTGCCAGAAACACCCTCAGGTTGGAAGGCACTCAAGGCACAACTTGGGAAGAACTGCCTTCTCAAAGTAGAGTCGACCATAATGATGGGAGTGGAGTAAAACCTGATACTTCAGGACCTTTATTTCCTGATGTGGCATGACTCAAAATGAAAGAAACAGCTGCAAACATGATGTAATAACTGGAACTCAGAATGTAAAAAAGCATACATTTGAGTAAACTGGAAGCTGTCAAACATGAAATTGAACACATAAAGATTGACATTCTAGGCATAAGTGAGCTGAGATGGACTGGTTTTGGGCATTTTGAATCCGATAATCATATGATCTTCTATGCCGGGAATGGGGAATTGAAGAGGAATGGTGTAGCATTTATCATCAAAAAGAACATCTCAAGATCAATCCTGAAGTACAAGGCAGTCGATGACAGGATTATATCCATACGTCTATAACATGACTAATAACAAATCTATTCACCAACCACTAAAGCCAAAGATGTGGAAATTGAAGATTTCTATCAAGTTCTCCAAATGGAAATTGATCAAACTTGCAGTCAGTATGTATTGATAATTACTGGTGATTGGAATGCAAAAGTTGGAGGCAAGGTAGAAGAATCAGTAGTTGGAAAGTATGGCCTTGGAGAAAGAAATGATGCCGGATATTACATGATAATTTGTTTGTTTTGCAAAATTCAGTTCATTGCAAACACCTTTTTTCAATAGCATAAACGGTGACTATACATGTGGATTTCACCAGGTGGGGGGCAGAAAAATCAGATTGATTACATCTGTGGAAAGAAACTATGGAGAACCTCAATATCAAAAGTCAGAACAAGGCCAGGTGCCTATTGTGAAATAGACCATCAATTTCTCATATGGAAGTTCAACTTAAAATTGAAGAAAATTAGAACAAATCCATGAGAGTCAAAGTATGATCTTGAGCATGTACCACCTGAATTCAGAGATCACCTTAAAAATAGATTTGATGCGTTGTGCACAAACAATAGTAGATCAGATAAGTTATGGAATGACATCAAGAAAGCAAAAAGTCGTTAAAAAGAAAGGAAACAAAGAAAAGAGCAAACTGGATGTCAGAGGAGATCTTAAAAATTCCTTTTGAATGCAGATAGGCTAAAGTGGAAGGAAGAAAATATAAAGTTAAAGACCTGTAAAGAAAATTTCAAAGTGAAGATAAAGTAAAGTATTACACGAAATGTGTAAAGATTTGGAGTATGAAGACCAGAAAGCAAGAACACACTCATCATTTCTCAAGTTGAAAGAATTCAAACCTCGAGTTGCAATAGTGAAGGATTCCATGGGTGAAATAATAAATGATGTAGAAGGCATCAAATGAAGATGGAAAGAATATACAGAGTCATTATACCAAAAAGAATTGGCTGAGGTTCACCCATTTCAGGAGATGGAATATGATCAGGAGCCGATGGTACTGAAAGACGAAGTTCAATCTACACTGAAAATTTTGCCAAAAAACAAGACTCCAGGAATCAATTGAATACCAACTGAAATGCACCAACAAACGGATGTAGTCCTGGAAGCATTTACTCATCTCTGCCAAGAAATCTGGAGAACAATTACTTTTCCAACCAACTGGAAGAGATCCATATTTAGTATGGACTACATCTTAAAGAAAACAAATATCCTCACAACTGGACCAGCAGTGAAAGACAGAGAGAAGACTGAGGTTGTCAAGGACTTCCTCTTACTTGGATCGACAGTTAAAGCCCATGGAAGTAGCAGTCAAGAAATCAGAGGGTGTATTGCATTGAGGAAATGTGCAGTGAAAGACCTCTCCAAAGTGTTTAAAAACAAAATGCACCTGTGAGGACTAAGGTGTGTCTGATCCAAGCAATGGTGTTTTCAGTCACTTCCTATGGTTGTGAAAGCTGGGCAATGAATAAAGAAGACCATTGAAGAATTGATTGCTTCGAGTTGTGGTACTGACAAAGAACATTGAATGTACCATGGACCGCCAGGAGTGCAAACAGGTCCAACTAGAATGTTCCTTAGAGATGAGGATAGTCTCATGTACTTTGGACATGTTGTCAGAAGGGATCATTCCCTAGAAAAGGGCATCATGCTTGGTAAAATGGAAGGACAATGAAAGAGAGGAAGACCCCCTATGGGATGGATTGATTTAGTGGTGGTATTGCAACAATGGTATCAAACTTGTAATAAATTGTAAGGAAGACATAGGGTTAGGTAGTTTTTCATTCTGTTGTACATAGGGTCAATATGAGTCGGAATTGACTCGATGGTGCTTAACAACAAAATGACAACAACAAATCTGTAGTGAGTGTGTATATTTATGCAGTGTGTCCTTTCTTGCTTCAGCAGTGCTTGTGGCATATGGGGCTTGCAGTTTTTGTAAATAAGTACTACAAACAGTAGTAGCACTGTACATGCTAATACTGTAATCAAACAGAGAAATGGGGCTGGCAGTGAGTGAAAAAGGGCAACTACCCTGCATAGGATGAAGAGATAAAGGTCACAAGCTGCAGAAAAAAATGTGGTTGGCAAGTGGCCTCTTTGGTTGCATGCAGCACTCACTATTTTGTCGGCTTCTTCTTACTCCTCACAATATGATATAAGATACATTAAAATACAAATTTAAGCTAGATTGAATTTTTGAGTGCTCTTATATACATAGACTTCAAAGAATGGTGGTCAGGGAGGGCAGCCTTGTGGCAAAATACACAAAATACTGCAGAGAACTTGGGTATCCCATTCAAATTCAGACCACAATGTGCCACTATATTCCTGTTTGGAAAGGAAAAACAGAAAACTGTTGGTACAGCACATCACTTTTACAGGATCTGCTACAGGGTGAAATGTTATCTATACCCCAAATTCCCATTTTTCCTACTAACTACCTGTTTGAATTCAAATGAGTACAGTTTCCTCTAAATTTGTTATATGTAGTGACCATTAACAAAAGCCAAATCACTAGGAAAAACAAGAATTGATCTATAACAGGAATGTTGTACTCATATGCAATTGTATGCAGCATGTTCAAGCACTGTTGTGCAGTAAGAAGACCATTGTTCATGTCCCAGGTCATTCCTGTGTGGAGTCAGCATATTCTTCACATGTCTGCAAGGGTCCCCTCCAAGTTCTCTGGTTTCCTCCCACAATTTAAAGACATGTAGGTTGGATTATTGGCACTAAATTGGCCATTGTGTGTTTGTATGTTCCCCCTGTGATGGACTGGTGCCCTGTCCAGGGATTGTTCTAGCCTTGCACTCTGTGCTTGCTGGGTTGGGCTCTTGCAATCCTGCTCAGTATTACCTGGGTTTAGAAAATGTTACAGTATGTTCAAAAGTAAGGAGCTCCACTGAACTATAAAATCATGTAATACATTAAAATAAAGACTAACAAAAAAGTTCAGTGCAATGCCAAGTTTGTACTGTATATCAAATGCAATTTTAATTATTCACAAAATATTTAACATTGTAAATATCTGTCGATAATGTGTTAGGAAAATAATTTGATTATAACGGAATTGTCTACTATAGTATAAAACTTCAACTTTATTGTCATATGTACTCCGTACAATGAAAATCTTATTCTGTGATTCCTCCAACAATAGACAAGAATACACAACAATAAACTAAAAACACTCAAGTGAAAAAGAAATGCAAAAATAGTTAGTTACAAAATGTGAATGTGAATCCCGAGATGCAACATTTGTGCTTAGACAGCTTATTGAAAGAGGCTGAGTGGGCAGGGGGCTCGATCTTAGCACATTTGAAATGAAGTAGCATTTATCATTGAATCCATATACAGTAGATGTTTTTAGCTCTGACTATTCTGACTTTCTGTTAGTAGTATTTTTTATGTCATGAATTAGTCATTGTGAAAGGAGTATTAAGGAATTACCTAAAAGGAGATGCTATTTCAGAAGAAAACTATAAAAGGGGAAAAAAGTCATTGATTTGTTATTCTCCATCTTCCCCATGACAGTTGAGTGGTGCCATAGGAATTGTATCTGCCACATAACTTCAGAATGATTAGCGTTTAAGTTGTATCAACAAAATTCAGGCAAAATTTCATGGACTTTGACTTGGCTGTTGAGTGATCTTCATTTTTACTTGTCCCTATTAAAACCACCCTTCCCGATAAAATTTTCAAAACTCCACATAGCATGGATTTTAAGTCGGTCACACATGATTTCATTAAGATCTACCATTTTGAAATTATATGTAGTTTTTGATTTGCCCCTGTTACATGATAAAATTATTGAAACACAATATCTATATATATAATTCTCTAAGCCGCAGCCAGAGCGGCACGACACCCATGAAAGCACGCAGGAAGGAGCCACGCCCACCAACTCTAAGACCATTGGATACGACGAAAACTCGCAGAGCTACGGCCACCAACTCAGACGCAACGGCTCGGAAAACACGCCGTCATTTCTATTTGTCTGTGCTACAGTCCGCATGCAGCTCTGAGCCACATTGACTTTTTGGCAACATTGCAAACTGTTTTACACGCTATATACAGCAATTCCCATCCGCGACAAACATGCGTCTTCTTAGATGGTCCTGCAGGAACACGGAAAACGTTTCCCGCCCACCAAAGCAGGACCATGTAAGAAGAGGCATGTTTGTCGCGGATGTGAATTGCTGAATGCAGCGTCTAAAACAGTTTGCGAGGGGTATCCCATGGGATCCTTAAAACAATCCTTTAAAACTGAGGTTAAAACACAATGAAGGAAGCAGTCTTTAAAAACCAATAAGCCCTGTGCCTCTGTTTCATTAGCATCTCACCTGCTTCACCGAGGCAGGCCATACAACAGTCGAGACGCTCTCTCAGCAGCTGACCTTCTCTGTGCCTGACTCCACTATAGGCTGCAACAAAATTATGAAAGTACGGGCGCATTTTTTCACACAAGCTGTGTGTGTGGGTGGGTTGGTGTTAGTTAGTTAATTAGTTCCTCGAAGGATTTCAACATTTAATATGCACAAGTGGTAACACTGCAAAAGCAGCCCAAACCAGAAAAGACGGCTGGCAAAAAGTGGCCGACAAATTAAAAACGTGTGCATTGTACTTACTGAAAGCAGCGTTACAGCGTTACGGATTTTGCAAATGTTCATATTTTTCCCTCTGCTTAAAAAACATTTAAAAAGCAGTGTGATTATTCGGCGTATACTACGCCACGGCTTGGTATGCAGTGTTTAAAACAGTTTGTTTGTCGCGGATAATTTGCCTTTTACTATTACACAAAGACAATTTCCTGTTAATACTTTGTTACATGGCTCCTTCCTGCGTGCTTTCATGGGTGTCGTGCCGCTCTGGCGGCGGCTTAGAGAATTATACATATAGGTAGACAAGCTGTAACACTACAAAAGCAGCCCAAACCAGAAAAGACGGCTGGCAAAAAGTGGCCGACAAATTAAACGCGTGTGCATTGTACTTACTGAAAGCAGCGTTACGGATTTTGCAAATGTTCATCATATATAATCCACCAAGTCGTCCGACCATGTGATACAAACAACAGAGCACCGCCCAAGAACTTGAACCGCTAGAGAGACACGCCCATCAACTCTAAGAGCACCAACTCTTACACCTGCCCGCCTGACTGTTACCAGCGTTCACCGCAATGTGCTGGAGTGTAAAACCATCACAACTATCAGACGCTGCCTATATCTAAGAAGATATATAGATACTCATTATTCACCGGCACGCGTCCACCCACGCTCTCAAGGCATTCACAGTGCCTGCTCATGTGCTCGAACACAACAACTCGCCACACACAAATCCTGCTTTATTTGACTCAACACGGGAAACCTCACCCTGCCCAGACACGGAGAGGATTGACAGATTGATAGCTCTTTCTCGATTCTGTGCGTGGTGTTGCATGGCCGTACTTAGTTGGTGGAGCGATTAGTCTGGTTAATTCCGATAACGAATGAGACACCCTCCTGCTTAATAGTTACGCGATCGCCAAGCGGTTGGTGTCCAACTTCTTAGAGGGACAAGTGGCTTTCAGCCACGTGAGATTGACCATTAACAGGTATGTGATGTCCGGTACTGCACGCGTGCTACACTGAATGGATCAACGTGTGTCTATCCGGCGCCGACAGGCGTGGGTAAGCCGTTGAACCCCATTCGTAATGGGTACCGGGGCTTGCAATTGTTCCCCACGAACGAGGAATACCCACTGTGTGTGGGTCATACGCTCCCTCTGAATACGTCCCTGCCCTGTGTACGCTCCCCACCCCCCTCCTACTACCATGGTCGGGTGATTTGGTGGATTATATATAGAAAACCAGCCGGAACCGCAAAGAACAATGAAACGACAACGTGGCTCAGAGGTGCACAGACGACAGCGACTCAGGTGAGGATTTGGGGGTAGCAAGTCTTTGATAGGCTGCAACAAAATGATGAAAAAACCGGCGCATTTTTTTCACACAAGCTGGGTGGGTGGGTGTTAGTTAATTAGTTACTCGAAGGATTTCAAGATTTAATATGCACAAGCAGTAACACTGCAAAAGCAGCCCAAACCTGAAAAGACGGCTGGCAAAAAGTGGCCGACAAATTAAACGCGTGTGTGTTGTACTTACTGAACGCAGCGTTACGGATTTTGCAAATGTTCACTTTTTTCATTCAAAGCACTATCCACACAGGAAGGAACCGGGAAGTGAACCCAAAATCTTCCACAGTTTCCTTACTGTAAAGCAGCAACACTTCCACTGCGCTACAAGGCAGAGAATGCAGTTAAAGAATGCACCGGACTCAATTTTATTTTCACTTCTGTTTGGACAACTGTGTCATTCAGGACGTGTTCACCCATCAATACATAATTATGCGGCGTATGCTACGCCGCGGGTTGGCTAGTACAAAATATTTCAATGACAACCTACATACAAAATTTTGCGAAAATCAGTCCAGCCATTTTTGCATGATTGGTGAATTCGAAAATGGATAAACAGACAGGATACAATCTGAAAGCTACGTTGAGGTCCTTAGATTGCGAGATACATAACAATAAACAAAGCCAAATAACATCAAAAGATGCCCTCTGGATGCACAGTAGTCCCAATTGTATTTATATACATGTATTGTAGATATCATAAAAAGCCATTATCCTGAATAGTAAAATTATTTATGCATGGTTTTAAAGACATTTAATCAATTGCAAATTTTGTAATTCTGACATTTTACAACATCTTATTAAAAATCCAGTTGTTCATTTTTTGGACCCTATTTCTTCCATTAGCAGGTCAGAACTTATTCCGGAAGCATCATGTACAAAAAAAAAAAAAAAAAAAGCTTGACCAGTAAGGGGTGCCAATCCATCACACAGCACACTCACACCAACACTGACAATGACAACAAAGTGTTTCTATGTCAATGTCAACTTTATTTATATAGCACATTTAAAACAACATAGGAATGCTGTGGCCAAAGTGCTTTACAATAATAGAATTAAAGAAAACAATTAACATGAATAACAAATAGAAATACAATAAATGAACATAAATAAAATAATAAATAGAAGTAATGTTACATAATCACAATGAGGAAACCATCAGTATTAAGTGATGCAAGTGAGTAGAAATGAGTTTTTAATGTTGTTTTAAAACAGTTCAATTGTAGACGACTCCTTTATGTGATGAGGTAAAGAGTTCCACAGGCGAGGAGCAGCAGCTGCAAAAGCCCTGTCCTCCTTGGTTTTACACTTGGTACGAGGGACAACAAGAGACAACTGACCAGAAGATCTAAGCACTCTGGATGGCTGGTGTAAAACACACAATTCGGATAAATAGGCAGGAGCAAGCCCATGTAAAGATTTAAAAACTAGCAACAAGATTTTAAAATCAATTCGAAAACTGACAGGCAGCCAGTGCAAAGAAGCTAATATTGGAGAAACAGTCATACTTTCTTGCCCCAACCAGAAAGTGAGCGTCAGTATTCTGGACCAACTGTAACCAGTGTATCAGGGATTTGCTAATCCCAGAATACAGCGAGTTGCAGTAATCAAGGCGAGAAAAGATAAAAGCATGAGTAGCTTTCTCAAGATCCCTAGAAGATAAAAAAGGCTTGATCTTACCTAATAGACGAAGCTGGAAAAAGCAACTCTTGACTACAGAATTAACTTATTTCTCAAAAGAGAGGTTACTGTCAAAGATAACACCTAGATTGCGGACTTGAGGTTTGCAAAAGACAGAGAAAGAGCCAAGAAGTCCAAGACCAATTTGGGCTTTAGCTGATGGACCCACTATAAATTCTAGTAAATCTTAGATTTATTCTAGTATATCTATCATCAGCCTCTGCACATCTTTGAAATGTGCAAGGAAACTAGTATACACTGCGGAAATCCATCAACTAACTGGTTAATCAGATTATTTGAATTGTAGAATAATCAGCACTAAACATTGTAACGGCCGACCCCTTACCCAGCCGGCAGCTACACCTCCAAGACCTGTGGCCTGGATAAATTACTGAGATTGAATCTTAATATCAAGCCATACCTCTAACAAATAAACTTTTCCCCACAATCAACAGTGTAAACATAAGCGCAAAAGAAAAGCAGATATGTAAAAATAAGTGAATATATTAAAATAGAACACAATAAAACACTATTGCACATACACCATGTAGAATATATATATCCCTCCACCAGAGCAATACCGTGACAACGCTATATTATATCTATATATATATCCATCCATCCATCCATCCATCCATTTTCCAACCTGCTGAATCCGAACACAGGAGCCAATCCCAGCCAACACAGGGCACAAGGCAGGAACCAATCCCGGGCAGGGTACCAACCCACTGCAGGACACACACAAACACACCCACACACCAAGCACACACTAGGGCCAATTTAGAATCGCCAATCCACCTAACCTTGGATTGTGGAAGGAAACAGAGTGCCCGGAGGAAACCCATGTAGACACGGGGAGAACATGCAAACTCCACGCAGGGAGGACGTGGGAAGCGAACCCGGGCCCCCAGGTCTCCCAACTGCGAGGCAGCAGCGCTACCCACTGCGCCACCGTGACGCCCTCTATATATAGTAGAAAAGGCGCTATATAGGCGCCTGACCCGGCACGGAAGGACACAGAGGCACGTATAAAGTACAAGGACTTTTATTTTTCTTCACCCATGGGCGTACGTCTTCCCCGTGACCCACAGGCAATACGCAGTCCCAAAAGCACAATCCCAATCACAGCAACAACACACTCTTCTCTCCCACCACTCCTCCGCAAGCTTTGTCTCCTTCCTCCTAACTCTGGCTCTCTCTCTGGTGGTGGCTGGCCCTTTTTATAACCCACCCGGAAGCATTCCAGAGGCTCGACCACCTGGTTCTAATTGCACTTCCAGGTGGGGCTAAAGATTCGACCAGCCGGGCTGCAAACTCCATGCAGCTCCCCCTAGCGGCCAGCCAAATCCCCAACCAGGCCGTGGAGAACTCCATCTCCCCTGGAGCCATGCGCTAGGCTGGGGGATCACTGTCCATCAGGGAGGCTGCCACCAAGCATCCCGGGGGAGGTATTGAGCTGTCCATGGTGGCTCACCCGGAACAGGTGCAGCAGGGGCGTCCCTGCCGGGCATGGGACCCGGCTGTCCTTCACAATATACACACACACACACAACAAACCCTCCCTTGCCCCTGTAATATAAACAACAACAAATAACAACAATGAATGAAACACGGAAAATGGCAATGATATTGAACTTGAGTCAGAGTGTACAACTGTCCTGAATGTGGATGACTGGTCAACTGATAAGAGATGCGTTTGTATTTCCCGGATTAAATGGAGCAACCTCACCGTGAATCCTCGGCGCGTGGTGGATGATGTAATCTGACCCCGGGGTCTCTGGTGATGAGAGAATTGAAGTCAATCCGGCAGAATGAAAACAAACTGGTACAAAAGCGCGATGTGGAAAAACAGCAGGTAAGTTGATTCGTGGTGGTGAAAAATGGTCTCCGTCTTTCTCCTCTCTCTTCCTCCTCATTTCCTCCTGATTGCTTAAATAGTACTGCCGGATGTAATTGATCATTAACAGGTGTTTTCCAATTTGGGGGTGCGGTCTCTTTCCATCATCTGTCCCCCTTGTAAGTTACAGGGACGACATTTACTGACGCACACAAACAGCAAACGGGTAGATGGAAAAAAAACGCACTCAGTACAAACATTGAACAACACTATTTCTATGTAGCCCCGCTACAACATTATGCTTCTGTACTGCCTTGTACTTTATTGTTTTATCCCTATTTATTATGTCTCTTGAAGAGGAATAAGATAAAATAGTGCCTTTATAATCCACTAAAACATTCAGATCTGAAAATTTGATCAAAGAAATACTAATTTTACCAAAACCAAATAATGAATTATACTATACATACCATCTGTTTGTGTGAAAACATACAGGATTTTGTATTAAATTAAGCATTATACTAGGTCTAAGAGAAACTAGTGGAGTACTGCCGTCTTTTCTTCAATTCTCTACTCTGCTCTTGCGGTGTAAGCACACTTGGGTGTACTTGAGGTATGTTTTACAGTACATGGTACATGTGAAAATATTACTTGCCTGCCATTCTGAACGTGCTGGGATTCCATAGCATATAAATTATATAAGTACACTTTATTTTGATATGAAGTACATATGACTTACATATTTTATGATTACAGTATTTACCTCTGTATTTTAATATTCAGCATTGCCAAATAAAACCTTTTTCCTTTTTTCTCTTTTTCAGTTCTACATTTAAAAATATTCCTAACTTAGGCAATAGACATGCTGTCATAACAAAGATACGCATTGATACAGGAATGCCAGCCAATAAACGAATGTGGATCTGCGAGAGAGATGCTGTGCCTGTGTAGCTGTTTCTAACAGAAAATACAAAAGTAATTCAGGATTCAAGTTGGATTACTAAAAATCAATTGCGTCTTTGTAAAAGAATAACCAGAGTATTTCAGTTTAACATTGTAATTGATTTGATTTGTACTTTCTTTTGTAATTTTATTGTATAGAGCTATTTTCATAGTTGACTGACTCTTGTGTGAAAATGTTATGTCCAGATAATCTGTTAAGTAAACTAGTTTTTAGAGAAAATAAAAATCCTTTTGCTTTTTACAAAAATACTTCAATTTTTATATTCTTCCAGGAAGCATGTACATTAGATTTATTATGTCTGGAGCCACACACGTAGATACATTTTTAAAATAGTAGATCTTTTTTTTTTTAATTAAAATGACTGTAGTTACTATAGGATTGGCTCCAGCAGACCCCCGTGACCCTGTGTTCGGATTCAGCGGGTTGGAAAATGGATGGATGGATAGTTACTATAATAGTATGACATCACAAATAGCAGAAAATAATGTGGGCAGGAACTTAAACTTCTATATAAAATTATTCAAATATAGTTTGCCTTCTACATGGGTGCAACAACCTTTAACTTTTCTTTAAAAAATAACCGTACACATCTATATGATTTATTCAGATCTCACATTTACAAAATTAAGAATATCATAAATCTTATAAAGTGTTTTTATTCACTGCTGTTTTTGACAATTTAAGAATAAGTTCTGTATCTTTCAAGTCAAAGTTATTTCTTTTTCATGGTATATATTAGTTTGCCACGTGAAAATGCATTCTGAAATGAAACATTTTTTTATAAAATTTAAAAATTAAATATCCCTATCTTCCATCCATCCATTTTCCAACCTGCTGAATCCGAACACAGGGGTCTGCTGGAGCCAATCCCAGCCAACACAGGGCAGGAACCAATCCCAGGACACACACAAACTAAGGCCAATTTAGAATCACCAATCCACCATGTCTTTGGAAGGAAACCGGAGTGCCCAGAGGAAACCCACAGAGACACGTGGAGAACATACAAACTCCACGCAGGGAGGACCCGGGAAGCGAACCCAGATCTCCTAACTGCGAGGCAGCAGCACTACCACTGCACTACCGTGCCACCTATCCCTATCTTGCATTTTTTTAAAAGAATGAATTGATGTTGGGGTCTCATTGTGAAGACATTTTGAAGTAGCAAAGGTTTCGATGTAAGAAAACATGACTTTCACATTTCTGAGGCATCTTTGTACCAACAAAGCACTAGAAAAAAATAATTTCATCATAGATTCCTGGTAGTTTTTTCTTGAGATAAGGATATGTTTCTTGCTTGCATCATGGGATGCACAAATAGGAGCAGGGTGTTGAAAAAAGCATATAAGTACAAATAGCAATAAATTTGAAATGAACTGATTACACTGCATTGTATTCTTAATAAAAGCTAGCTCATGGACAGCCATGCCACCTGCACCTTCCACTTTCTGACAAATCAATAAAAAAATACTCAGAAATTGAAAAAGGCAGAGTGTGTGACAGAGCGAATTGAAGCACACCATTTTAATAGTGATTAATTAATTAATTCTGGATTCCATGTCAACCCCAAAACTGCTTTTGGACCCCTTCCTGTAGTGCCGAAAGATTACATCAAATAATAAAATTAAAGTATGCAAAAAAATGACCCAAAGAAATGGTACAGAGAAACAAAATATAATAAATCAACTATATACACATCACACAAATTTTAACAAATATGTTCCAATTCTGAAACTGCCCACACTCTTTTCCAACACATACAGTATACAAATAACACAAAAAATCATGAACCCAAAATATCCCACAATGTTCACTCATACCTCACAAAGGCCCTCTCTATTGACATTTATCCAATCCGCCCATCTTAAGCCTTACACTGTATTCTATATATTCTCAGACTGAGACAGGGCTCATATTGTTAATAACGCAATAGAGTGACAAAAGAATAAATTTATGTGGCAGTGCTACATAATTCCCCAACCCCAGCCTCTCTCAGAGGGGGTCCAAAGTAGGGCTTAAGGTTGACCACATTTGCTGTATCTGTTTTTATATCTTTTTCCCTACCCTTTTTTATGTAGTAATTTTTTGGCCTGATTTGCTTTAAAATTAAAGCTGGTCCTGTCAACTTTGGCACAAGCTTGGAGAAATACCTTTCAGTTGCATCAAAGAGATGGTGAGCCCTAACCTAAACCAGATCATCCACCGAGTAGTGAGATTTACTATAGAGGGCATTGTAGTATCTGGCATGTCTGGCTGTTACCCTTACCTATCTCTTCTGAACATTCCATCCAGTGTGGTGAGTGTATGGTATTGGGGAGTGTCTGGTAAGGGAGCTGTTGTTATTACATGATCATGTGGCCCTTTAACTTTCGCCCAAACGCTACCAAGGTAGGTTTTGCGTAAGTAGTCTCATGCCTCACCGTATTGGTGGCAAAGCGCAGCTCCGGGATCCACTTGTCCCAGTCTTGATGGGGGTCACCTACATAGGAGGCCAGCATAGTCTTTAAGGTCTGGTTCACTCTCTCTGTCAGATTAGTCTGTGGATGATAGGATGGTGTCAGTTTCTGCTTTATACCCCAGGCAATACACAGCTTTCCATTAGTTTACTGGTGAACTGTGGACTTCTATCAGATCCTATATACTTTGGCACCCCAGAGCGGGTAAATATTTCCTTTTTCAGGGTGGTGCAGATCTTCTGGGCTTTGGCTTCTGTTAGGGCGAACAGAACCACCCACTTTGAAAAATAATCTACAACGACCGTCAAGACTGTCTTCTTGGTGGAAGTAGAAAGTAAGGGTCTCATTAGGTCAATTCCCAACATCTTTCCTGGTTCGAACACCACAGTTGACTTTAACTCTCCAGTTGGTTTTCCAGGTGGAGTTTTCATCATCTGGCATGTATGACATCTCTTCACATGGTTCCACACGTTCCTTCTGCACAGAAGGCCACTATTCCACTTCCGATACTTTTAACAGTGTTTTCAGCCTACCAAGGTGTCTTACCAAAAGGACTATTATGAAAATATTAGAGGAACACAGGGACCACAAGCTGGAGTTTAGACCCCCAAATTTTGCTTGCACAGATCGATATAGTGAACCCTGCAGTTAAATGCGGCCAGGCCCTTGTTTACTAGAGTCCTCCCTACACTTTTGGCACACCTAACACACATTTTGTGCTTTAGCTCAGGTGCAAATTAGTCCACAGCCTTTGGGTCATAGCAATACATATCACACCAGTTGACTCAAGGGATCCTTGACAACGTGTTGGGGATCATGTTGCCACATCCTTTTCAGTAGAACACCTTGAAGGTGAAACTCTGGAGATGCAGTACCCATCTAGTCAATTGGGAGGATGTCTTGGGCTGATTGAATATCCAGGTCAGGGCACTGTGATCAGTGTAGATTTCAAACTCAAACCCTTCCAAAAAATTGCACCATTTTTCCACCTCCCACAACCCCGCCAAACATTTTTTCTCAGAGGTGGAATAGTTTACCTCGCCCTCATGCAGACTTCGTGATGCAAAAGGAATCACTCTCTCCAGTCCATCATTCTTCTGAGACAGAGCAGCACCAAGGCATCAGTCTGGACTTGAAGGGCATCATATGGTCTGGTTGAGGCAGGATGGGTGGAGATTGAAGAGCCACCTTAATTTGGTTGACCACATCCTGACATTCAGTTGACCATTTCCAGGGCACATCTTTTTTCTTTAGATGGTTAAGAGGGGCAGCTAGGTGTGGAATGAACTTGTGATACAACCTCATTAATCCAAGGAACCATTTCAGACTCTTGAGGTAGGCATAGGCATAGTTCTGGGGTAGTTCTTTATAGCACTGGTGTTTTCTGGGTCCACTTCAACTCCTTTGCTGACACTATGTGGCCCAAGAAACGGATGTGAGGTTAAGCAAGGCAATATTTATTTATATTTAGTGTAAGCTGAGCCTCCCCTCCTCGAACAGTCACCTTATCGTGGTGGAGGGGTTTGCGTGTCCCAATGATCCTAGGAGCTCTGTTGTCCGGGGCTTTATGCCCCTGGTAGGGCCACCCATGGCAAACTGGTCCTAGGTGAGGGATGAGACAAAGTGCGGATCAACAGACCTTCTATGATGAACAAAAAATTTGGACGGCGTTTTCCCTCGCCCGGACGCAGGTCACCGGGACCCCCCTCTGGAGCCAGGCCTGGAGGTGGGGCCCGATGGTGAGCACCTGGTGGCCAGGCTTGCACCCATGGGGCTCGGCCGGGCACAGCCCGAAGAGGCAACGTGGGTCCCCCTTCCCATGGGCTCACCACCTATGGGAGGGGCCAAGGAGGTTGGGTGCAGTGTGAGTTGGGTGGTGGCCGAAGGCGGGGACCTTGGCGGTCTGATCCTCGGATACAGAAGCTGGCTCTTGGGACATGGAATGTCACCTCTCTGAAGGGGAAGGAGCCTAAGCTAGTGCGTGAAGTTGAGAAGTTCCGGCTAGATATAGTCGGGCTCACCTCGATGCACAGCTTGGACTCTGGAACCAATCTCCTTGAAAGGGGCTGGACTCTCTACCACTCTGGAGTTGCCCCCGGTGAAAGGCTCCAAGCGGGTGTGGGCATACTTATTGCCCCCCGACTTGGAGCCTGTACACTGGGGTTTACCCCAGTGGACGAGAGGGTAGCCTCCCTCCGCCTTCGGGTGGGGGGACGGGTCCTAACTGTTGTTTGTGCGTATGCACCGAACAGCAGTTCAGAGTACCCACCCTTTTTGGAGTCCCTGGAGGGGGTGCTAGAGGGCATACCTTCTGGGGACTCCCTCGTACTGCTGGGAGACTTCAATGCTCACGTGGGCAATGACAGTGAGACCTGGAAGGGCATGATTGGGAGGAATGCCCCCCGATCTGAACCCGAGTGGTGTTTTGTTATTGGACTTCTGTGCTCGTCATGGATTGTCCATAATGAACACCATGTTCAAGCATAGGGGTGTTCATATGTGCACTTGGCACCAGGACACCCTAGGCCTCAGTTCGATGATCGACTTTGTGGTCGTGTCATCGGACTTGTGGCCACATGTCTTGGACACTCGGGTGAAGAGAGGGGCGGAGCTGTCAACTGATCACCACCTGGTGTTGAGTTGGCTTCGATGGTGGGGAAGGGTGCCGGTAAGGCCTGGTAGGCCCAAACATGCTGTGAGGGTCAGCTGGGAACGTCTGGCAGAGCCCCCTGTCATAAATAGCTTCAACTCCCACCTCCGGCAGAACTTCAACCACGTCCCGAGGGAGGTGGGGGACATTGAGTCTGAATGGGTCATGTTCCGTGCCTCTATTGTTGAGGCGGCTGACCGGAGCTGTGGCCGTAAGGTGGTTAATGCCTGTCGTGGCGGCAATCCCCGAACCCGTTGGTGGACACCGGTGGTGAGGGATGCTGTCAAGCTGAAGAAGGAGTCCTACCGGTCCCTTTTGTCCTGTGGGACTCTGGAGGCAGCTAATAGGTACCGGCAGGCCAAGCAGAATGCGGCTTCGGTGGTTGCTGAGGCAAAAACTCAGGCATGGGAGGAGTTTGGGGAGGCCATGGAGAACGACTTTTGGACGACTTTGAGGAGATTCTGGTCCACCGTCCGGTGTCTCAGGAGGGGGAAGCAGTGCAGTGTCAACACTGTATATGGTGGGGATGGTGCGCTGCTGACCTCGACTCGGGACGTTGAGGGTCGGTGGGGGGAGTACTTCGAAGACCTCCTCAATCCCACTAACATGCCTTCCAACGAGGAAGCAGAGCCTGGGGACTTGGAGGTGGGCTTCCCCTTCTCTGGGACTGAGGTCACCGAGGTGGTCAAAAACTCCTTGGTGGCAGGGCCCTGGGGGTGGATGAGATACTCCCGGAGTTCATCAAGGCTCTGGATGTTGTAGGGCTGTCTTGGTTGACACGTCTCTGCAACATCGCATGGACATCAGGGACAGTGCCTCTGGATTGGCCGTCCAGGGTGGTAGTCCCCCTCTTTGAAAAGGGGAACCGGAGGGTGTGTTCCAACTACAGAGGGATCACACTCCTCAGCCTCCCTGGAAAAGTCTATTCGGGAGTTCTGGAGAGGAGGAGTCCGTTGGATAGTCAAACCTCAAATTCAGGAGGAACAGTGTGGTTTTCGTCCTGGTCACGGAACAGTGGCCCAGCTCTACACCCTTAGCAGAGTCCTGGAGGGTGCATGGGAGTTCGCCCAACCAGTCTACATGTGTTTTGTGGACTTGGAAAAGGCATTCGACCGTGTCCCTCGGGGAATCCTGTGGGGGGTGCTCCAGAAGTATGGGGTATCGGACCCCCTGATAAGGGCTGTTTGGTCCATGTACAACCGGTGTCAGAGCTTGGTCCGCATTGCTGGCAGTAAGTCGAACCCGTTTCCAGTGAGAGTTGGACTCCACCAGGGCTGCCCTTTGTCACTGATTCTGTTCATAACTTTTATGGACAGAATTTCTAGGCGCAGCCAAGGTGTTGAGGGGGTCCGGTTTGGTGGACTCAGGATTGGGTCACTGTTTTTTGCAGATGATGTTGTCCTGTTTGCTTCATCAGGCCATGATCTTCAGCTTTCTCTGGATCGGTTCACAGCTGAGTGTGAAGTGGCTGGGATGGGAATCAGCACCTCCAAATCCGAGACTATGGTCCTCAGCCGGAAAAGGGTGGAGTGCCCTCTCAGGGTTGGGAGCGAGATCCTGCCTCAAGTGGAGGAGTTCAAATATCTTGGGGTCTTGTTCACGAGTGAGGGAAGAATGGAGTGTGAGATCGACAGGCGGATCGGTGCGGCATACGCAGTGATGGTCGTGGTCGTGGTGAAAAAGGAGCTGAGCCGAAAGGCAAAACTCTCAATTTACCAGTCGATCTATGTTCCTACCCTCACCTATGCTCATGAGCTATGGGTAGTGACCGAAAGAACGAGATCGCGAATACAAGCGGCTGAAATGAGTTTCCAGCGTAAGGTGTCTGGGCTCTCCTTTAAAGATAGGGCAAGAAGCTCAGTTATCCGGGAGGGGCTCAGAGTAGAGCCACTGCTCCTCCGCATCAAGAGGAGTCAGATGAGGTGGCTCGGGCAACTGATCAGGATACCTCCTGGACGCCTCCCTGGTGAGGTGTTCCGGGCACATCCAACCGGGAGGAGGCCCCGGGGATGACCCAGGACACGCTGGAGGGACTATGTCTCCCGGCTGGTCTGGGAACGCCTCGGGATTCTCCCGGAAGAGCTAGAAGAAGTGGCCGGGGAGAGGGAAGTCTGGGCATCTCTGCTCAAGCTGCTGCCCCCGCGACCCGACCTCAGATAAGACGGAAGAGGATGGAGGATGGTAAGCTGAGCCTGTTGGAGCCTGTGGAAGACTGTGTCCAAATTCTTCAGGTGCTGTTCCTGAGTGGGAGAGTAAGCAACGATATCTTTTACATTCATAAAACAGATTTCTCCTATCAAACCCCTCTGAACTTGTTCCATAAAGCACTGGAAAGTGGCCCCAGCATTTTTTAGGTTGAAGGGTGTGACCTGGAAATGGAATAAGCCCTCAAGTGTCATAACTGCGGCCTTGTGCTTGCTGTCTTCTCCCATTTATACCTGCCAACATCTGTTACGCATATCCTGGGTATGATGTTAATCTGCATCCAACCCTGCAAACAGGTCCTCCAACTTACAGGCAAAACCTGGGGGTTAGTGGCAGGATTGGCAGCTGTAAAAAGCTTCACACTGTTCCAGTGTGGTGCTGAGATGTCACCTGCTGCACTCAGGTTCCAATGTAGGTGGTTCATCATGTAGTAGGTGAAGCAACATGCTATCAGTGCATGCTCCCAAACTCTCTCTCTCTTTTCAAAGTCACATAGTTGAAGTCACCACATAAGTGCAAAATCAGAAAGAGTCATCAGTTAACACTAGAATTACCAGAGCCTACGAAAAAACTCGTAGATCTGGGCCCACCTTAAATCGCTTCTTAAAACCGTTCTCACCTCTCTGCCAGCGTCTTTTGTCATCTAAATGTACTGATAAAGACATGCTGCCAGCAGCCGGCTATTCCATCCCCCCACCGACTCAGAACGTAAACAGGCTTTTCCCAGCTCATGCCTTGATTGATTATCTGGGAGTGAGTGGAGTTTTAGAATGGAAATAATAAATCGCTATTTGGAACACACGCATTTCATGTGTGTTGCGTTTCTGCAGTAATCTGTGTAAACACATTGTTAAAACAGAAACGTTTTTTATATTCTAGTAACAAATGACAAAATGTAGGCATAAACTATATAATGTATGAAGCCTGAAGTCCAAATATCAAAGAAACACTTTCACAAAAGGTACAAAAAAAAAAGCCGCCGCCAAAAAAAGCTGCCTTAGTGTGGGACATTGACACCTATCTACTATGATTGCCGCCATGGCGCAACAGTATCAGTTGCTGACTGACAATCAGAAGGTCATGAGTTCAATTCTGCATAACTCCCTTATGAGATGTGAAGTGTTCTTATTTTTACTATTTTAGAATAAAAAGATACATTTGATTGAACATGAAGGTGGCCAGTTGCTGCATGCTACAACGCACATTTTAAAAAAGAAAGAGACAAATATATGTGAAGAAATCATTTTATGACGCGAATAGTACCAATCAGAAAACATCGTCGAAGTAATGCAATATTATTTGAAAACGAACAGCGTCAGGTTGGGTGTGAAGTTATACTGGCGCTGTTTGAGTCAGATCAGAAGCTGAATAAGCTGAACAAGCTCCTGTTCTGACTCTAAGTAAAAAGCATGAATTAATTAACAGAAATAACTGCGATCGACATTTTAAACTTAACGATTTACAGTGCTTACCATCCATCCATCCATTTTCCAACCCGCTGAATCCGAACACAGGGTCACAGGGGTCTGCTGGAGCCAATTCCAGCCAACACAGGGCACAAGGCAGGAACCAATCCCGGGCAGGGTGCCAACCCACCGCAGACAGTGCATACCAATTTATAAATTTTATGTATTCAGTGCTGAAAACGGCAAATATAGGAGTGAGTGAGATCGAACCAGGAAATCTTGATCACACTTGGTTCGCGTCTGTACTTGCGCTGTTTCTTAGAGTCAGATCGGGGGTGGGGATGCTAGAGCACGTGAGCTTATTCAGTTCTGCTGGATCAACACATATGTTGATCTTTTTTTCTTTCAGTAATAGCGCCAACATAAATCCACACCAGATCTGACGCTGTTCGTTTTCAAATAATATTGCATTAGTGCGATGATGTTTTCACATATATTGTCTCTTTCTTTCAGGTGTGTAATAGGAACCACAGCATAGAGAGAAGCATGTACATTGTAACAGGTACACACGTTGTAAATGTAGGAAAGACTATCCTTGCGTGTGTGTGAACAGTTAACATTTGAATCTGATTATTGCATATAACGCTGAACTTACTGCTCTGTACTATTCTATCCTCTGCATGCCGTGGAGTATACAAAAGAAACAGCATACAGCAACATGTGGGGACTGGCAAGATCGGGGAAAAAAAATACGCATTCACTGATTACAAAACACAAGATGTTATGCGAATGAATATGAATAATATGAATAATGTTGCATCCGTGCCACAAAGTTTTCCGAAATGTACTATACATGTCATAAAACGAATAATTCCAAATATCATATATACCTACGTCTGTGTTTTTTTGTTGTTTTGACATCAGTCACCATAAGGTGCACTCTAATTCAGCATGAGCAGGAACACTCAATAAAACCGAATAAAAAAATCAAGTGATGGTGAGATACGAAGAAGGCAGATTCGCCAGCGTTTGTGTGTCAGCTTTTATCCCTCCAGATGAGAGAATGTCCAGTTCCATTGTCTCAAAACACCACTCACATCTCCAGTTATTCCGTTTCAAATAAAAAATAACAGCGTCAGATCCCTGGTGGGGGGGGGGTAGTATGTATCGTGATCGTGATTTAGAGAGAATAAAAGTAAAAAAAAAACGGTAACTTTTACAGTCCTATAAATGCACACCGTGTGTTACAGACGCAAACCAAATGTATGTGTGTACTGTATAACATTAACAAAAAGAGGAGCTCACTACTGAAAACGGCAAATATAGGAGTGAGTGGGGATCAAACCGGGGACTCTCAATTACAAGTCAGCAAATCTTACCGCTACGCCACGGAAGCTATTGTATCAGTCCTGAACCTTTTGTGGAAGTGTTTTTACTTGATCTTTGGACTTCAGGCTTCATACATTATATAGGGCAGTAGTGCCCACCATCATAGGGGGTGCCACCCGGTTTGAGTGAACGCTGGCGGGACTGGTCGCCGCTGCTCGCCGGTAACTAGACTATGTGATTTTGTGGGTATTTGTTTTTTTTTTTGCCATTTTGTTGACATCTCTGCGTGGCTGTATATGCTGTGTATGCATTTAGCTTCATCCTAACCTCCGTTTCATTTGAAACTTACCGGCTTATTCTCTGGACGTCTGAGCTGTCTCTGGCCTCCTCACCTACAATGTGGACTGGTAGGATAATCGCCTGGTTAATGCTTGTTTGGAGTCTTCTGTCGCTCGTTATCCAACCTGCGACTGGCCTCCTCCAGTATCCAGCTGCTGAGCTTCTTCGACTGCGTCTTCTCCAGTCTGTGCCTCTGCTGTCGGTGCTGTATTTCGACCCGGACGTCATACTTCTCCCTCGTCGGAGATACATCCACCGTGGGTCTCGTCGGAGATTCCGAACGGGCGTCTCGAAAGGAATTAAATCTTTTTGGTCTGATTTTCGGCACCCTCCACACAACACAGATAGGAACGTTGATCATAGCGTGTTGGCCAGCTTAGCTAGGTCGACTAACACCACTGTCAAATGCGACAGCAACATTGTCAGCTTTGGTCTACTAAACATCCGCTCACTCACGAGCAAGGGACATCTCATTCAGGATCTCCTCATTGACCGTAAGTTTGACATTTTCTGTTTAACTGAGACTTGGCAACAACCTCAAGACTTTTCACAACTTAATGAATGCACCCCCCCGGGGTTTATTTACACTTGTCAATCCCGTGCCTCTGGCCGTGGAGGAGGTGTCGCGATTATTTATCGCGAGGAGTGGAAAGTCCTGCCGTTGTCTGCTCCTGCTGTTAGCTCTTTTGAATCGACTGTGTGTCAACTGTCTGGCCCAGTTCCGACCATTATTGCAACTGTCTACCGTCCTCCTAAGTCAAACAACAATTTTTTGAACGATCTTGTTACCTTCCTTACTCATTTATCTGTAATTACCCCAAATATAATTCTGCTGGGGGATTTTAATGTACATCTGGACAATATCAATATCCCTCTCACTAGAGACTTTTTATCTTGCCTGGAGAGTTTTGGATACCAGCAGCACACTGATGTTCCTACTCATTGTAAAGGACATATCTTGGACCTGATCTGCTGCTCTGGTGTTGTTCCTTTTGATCTCACAGCAGATGAACTCACTATAACCGACCATTTTCTTCTTTCATTCAATGCCAAACTTACCTTTTCTGTTCCTAAGCTTCCACGTCTCATAGCCTTTCGCAACATTAAGAATATTAACTTGAATTTGCTGTTTTCTAGAATCGATTCCCAAATGGACTTTTATAATTTATCCACTCCCATAGAACTGGTCTCATATTATAACACCTGTCTTAATGATATTCTTAATTCTCTGGCTCCGCTAAAAACCCGTTCTGTTTCTTTTTCTTTTTCTGCCCCTTGGTTTACGCCTGAACTTTGGCTTCTGAAAGCTAAGGGCAGGCAACTTGAAAGGTTGTTTAAAAAATCCGGACTGTTTGTCCACAAAGAGATGTATAAAAATCATCTTCTCTATTATAAGGATTGTATAGCTCAAACCAAGTCTAATTATTACACTCAGTTAATTACTCATAATACAGGTAACACCAAGACTTTGTTTTCTTTACTTAATAATGTTACACAACCTCCAGACTCTTTACCATCTCACCTTTACTCAACTGCTTTCTGTAATTCTCTTATGTCTTTTTTCAACGAGAAAATCCAAAAGATACATCAGCACCTTGGTCCAGATCCTCTCTATATTCCTTCTGAACTACACTCGCCTATTCACTTTTTCTCTTCTTTCCAGCTTCCCACTTCCTCAGAAATTTCACATCTCATCTGCAAATCCAAGTCATCTACTTGTCAGCTGGACCCCCTGCCTACAGTTCTGGTTAAAGCCTGCCTCCCCTCTCTAGTCCCTCTCATTTCTGCCATCATTCACTCTTCTCTCACTACTGGTATTATTCCCTCATCTTTTAAAACTGCTGCTATAACCCCAATATTAAAAAAACCTGGTGCTGATCCTACTAATTTCAATAACTTTCGCCCCATTTCTAACTTGCCCTTTATCTCCAAAATTCTTGAAAAAATAGTAGCTATCCAACTTCACACCCATTTATCTCATAATAATCTATATGAAAAGTTCCAGTCTGGTTTTCGCCCCCTTCATAGTACAGAAACGGCACTTGTTAAAATTACTAATGACCTCCTTATGGCTGCTGACTCCGGTCTAATCACTATTCTCATCCTCCATGATCTGAGTGCGGCCTTTGATACTATTTGTCATACCACTCTCCTTAATAGATTATCTCTGATTGGCATTACTCACACTCCACTTGATTGGTTTAGATCCTACCTCTTAGGCCGCACTCAGTTCATACAACTTAAAACCTTCACATCCAAACCCACCGCTGTTACCTCTGGTGTGCCCCAGGGCTCTGTCCTGGGGCCTCTTCTTTTTATTATTTACCTTCTTCCCCTTGGCAATATTTTTCGCAAATATAACATTAATTTTCACTGTTATGCTGATGACACCCAGCTCTACCTTGCTGGTAATCCCACCTCCTCTTTTCCACCACCCTCGCTTATTGACTGCATTGCTGAAATTAAATCCTGGTTTTCTTCGAATTTTCTTAAATTAAACAGTGACAAAACTGAGGTTCTCCTCATTGGTTCAAAATCTTCATTATCCAAAACCAATAATCTTTCTCTTATTATTGATGACTTTGTTGTTTCCCCATCATCTCAGGTCAAGAGTCTGGGTGTCATCCTCGACAGTACTCTATCCTTCCAATCTCACATTAATAACATCACCCGGTCTGCTTATTTCCACCTACGTAATATTAATCGTATTCGCCCCTCTCTCACTCCTCACACCACTGCCATTCTTGTTCATAGTCTTGTCACTTCTCGGCTGGACTACTGCAATTCACTCCTCTTTGGTCTCCCGAATAAATCTCTTCATAAGCTTCAGTTAGTCCAGAATTCTGCAGCACGTATCATCACTCAAATCCCATCTATTCACCATATTACTCCGGTCTTGCAGCAGCTTCATTGGCTCCCGATTAAGTTTCGTATTGATTTTAAGATTCTACTATTAACATTTAAGGCCATCCATAACCTCGCCCCTCCATATCTGTCTGACCTTCTTCATGTTGCCATTCCATCCCGTAACCTTAGATCCTCTTCCTCCACCCATCTGACTGTTCCTCCCGCCCGTCTAACCACCATGGGGAGCAGAGCTTTCAGCCGTTCTGCTGCCAAGCTCTGGAATTCATTGCCTGCGGATCTCCGAAATATCAAATCATATTCATCCTTCAAATGTAAACTTAAAACGCATCTGTTTAAAATGGCTTTTTCTTTTTCCTCCTGATTATAATGGTTTTGTTTGGTTTTAATTTCTAGATTTTCTGATGTTTTAAGTTTTTTATAATTGTGTCTTTTATTTAATTATTTATCTATTTATTTATTTATTGTTGTTCGGTGTCCTTGAGTTCCCTGAAAGGCGCCTTGTATAAATAAAATGTATTATTATTATTATTATTATAGTTTATGCCTACATTTTGTCATTTACTACTAAAATATGAAAAACGTTTCTGTTTTAAAAATGTGTTTACACAGATTGCTGTAGAAATGGAACACACATGAACTGTGTGTGTTTCAAATAGCGATCTATTATTTCCACACTAAAACTCTAGCAGTTCAGTCACTCCCAGATAATCAAACAAGGCAAGAGCTTGGAAAACTTAGTGAACGCTCTGCGACGGTGGGGGATGGAATAGCCGGCTGCTTGCTGGCTCGTCTTAATCGGCACATTTAGAAGACAAAAGAGAGCTGCGAATGGTTTTAAGGTGGGCCGGATCTACGAGTTTTTTCGTAGACTCTGGGGTTATTCTAGTGTTAAGTGTTGGTGACTGAGTGAATCACTTCGGTTACTGAGTCCTAATCTGCTGAGGGAGCAATGTAAACATTAATAAGGATGATGTAATTTATCTCCCTGGGCAAATAATGCAGATGAATTCCAACAGCCAGAATTTCAACATCTGAATTACAAACTGTTGTTTTAAATGTAATTTGCTCCCTTTTACACCATTCCTCATCCATCCCCCCACCTGTCTTTTTTCCACACCATAATGGGTCTCTGTCTGTTCGAATAGCATGAAATCATTGGCATTAAAATAGTGTCAGGCATATTGGGTTTAAGATAGCTCTCTGTAAAACACAAAATGCTACTGTACTTGTATGTACCATGACCCACTGTAAAAGCGGACATTTCATCCATCTTCCTTGACAGTGAACATTTCCTGTTACAGCAGATGATAGACCAGTACTAAAAACTTTTCACATTGCCCACTCCATCTTCTAAAAAACAAATAATGCATTACAGTGAAACTGAGCTACTGAGGCGCTTGCAATCGTAGCAAAAGTAGCTGATTACAAGAGAATTTAATTACACCCTTTTATTTTGTGTCTCTTGTGTTTTCTGGTGTTGCAGACATACGGCAATCCTCGGGTCCATTTTGCAACTCCATCCAAGTTCACAACCTGTTTGAACTGCAGTCAAGATGAACCGACAGCTGGGTTTACATGTGTTGCAGTTCGTCAGTAAATTTAAAATACATTTAAAATGCATTTTTCCAATTTCTAGGGGCTACTATCAGTGACAAGTCAGAAGCTAGATTGAATCTAATCTTACATAAGACTAGTAACTAGTAAAGCTTGTTAAGAAACAAAAAGAAAAAAGCAAATTAAATTGATACTAAATATTAAGTTTGCACTGCATGCAAAAGTAAGCTTTTTTTAATGAAAATTATTTAAATTCATATGTAATAATTGTTTTTTTCCATTTGTTAATAGCAAAGCCAGTAACAACAGTATCAGTAGATACTTGAAAGCCAAGTATAAAAACTTTAAATTATCCTGACATGACACCCAAATAAACTATGCCCCTTTTGAGATATTGGTAGCAAAATGGTTAACATCAAACCAGAACAAACTCATGTGTTCTACATGTGCCTATATGCTATACATAATGGTATCCATGGATGTACATGTGATTTCTCAGTTTTTTTATTTTTAATAAATTTGCAAAAACCTCAAGTAAACTTTTTTCACATTGTCATTATGGGGTGTTGTGTGTAGAATTCTGAGGAAAAAATGAATTTAATCAATTTTGGAATAAGGCTGTAATATAACAAAATGTGGAAAAAGTGATGCACTGTGAATACTTTCCGGATGCACTGTATGTTATATCCAAAGAGAAAGAATAGAAAGTCAGCTGGATTGCTTTGATGGATCTTACATTTCTGAAAAGCCATTCTTAGAAAAACTTGAATATATTGTCAAAGTTTGTCTACATTGTGGCAATAATAATCTTAAATGGAGACCAGCAGCAGCGGTGAAGGAGGCAATATCAGCTCTCAGATATGTTGACATCGTGGGGAATGTTCAGCATGGAAGAGGAGGCCTTGGCCTTACAACTAGCCGCCCAGCCTGGAATAAAGCCACTGCTCAAGCACGGAGGAGGATGGTGGTGGAGGAAGTACGTCGTCAGGAGGAGGCTGCAAGGTGGTTGAAGGCAGTCTCCCTTGGCAAACAGGGGCAGTGGAAATGGTGGGACAGTGTTGAAAGGACGAAGCCTAGCAGGAACGATTTGTGGGCCATGGAGGCAAGGAGTTTGAGCTTTACCATCACAGCCACTTATGACGTCCTGCCAACACCAACCAATCTCCATCAGTGGAGTGGTGAAGATCCAGGGTGTCCCCTTTGCTCCAGGCCAGCCTCCCTCCAGCATATACTCACAGGGTGTAAGACCAGTTTCACCCAAGGGCGATACACTTGGCGCCACAACCAGATCCTAAAGAGCCTTGCGTCCACAATGGAGGAAAAACGATCTTTCATCAATGCTCTTTCACCACCAATATCTAATCACCCATTGATGACTGCCTTTGTTCAAGAAGGTGCTACAGTTACCAGGAGCAACTCCACACCATCGGAGAAAAGCCAGCTGTGCTTAGCACGTGACTGGAAACTGCTGGTAGATATTGTCCAACAGTTGGTATTTCTCCCGGAGATTGCCACTACTACCTTGAGACCTGACATGGCGCTCTGGTCCACTTCCTTAAAGAAGGGTTACATTATCAAGCTCACCATACCCTGGGAGGATTCTGTGGATGAGGCATACAAGCAGAAATATCTACACTATACTGAGTTAGCTGCTGAAGCGCAACATCACGGCTGGACCATGGAAGTTCGCCCAGTGGAAGTTGGATGCAGAGGGTTTATGGCAACATCTACCATCAAACTGCTGAGAGACCTGGGAATTAGGGGCCAGAGCCAGCTCACAGCCATCAAAGATGCATCAGAGGCAGTGGAGAGAAGTAGCCAGTGGCTTTGGATGAAGAAGAATGCCCTCTGCTGGGCCCCCAAGTAACAAAGTTAGGCTGCCATACATAGGTTCATGAGATGTCAGTCAATTGACACCAAAGCGACTCTCATGACTAATTGGGAATGGGACGCAAGCTTAGGGCTGATCTCCCTATAGCTGGCCAACTCTGGTGAGGGTGTATAGTGCGAAAGGCCAAAACACCCCATGAGCCAGAGGAACACTACTGATGATGCATCCCAATATTCTACAAACTTCTCCAAGTCTACCATTCACCATTCACCGACAAGCGTAACTGAACCTATTGTACGTGCTTGCACAAGGATAGTAACATCTCATTCTATGTTTTGTAATCATTCTGTTAACCCCAAATAAGTCCATCATGAGGTATCTTTCACTTGTACAGAGATAAAAAGCACTATATAAATGTAAAGAATTATTATAATTATTATTATTATTATAAGCACCTTCAGTGGCACAGTCCACACATACTAAAATTAAGACATGCTTTCTACTCAGCAATAAATTTATTTCTTGGAATGGCCCCTTCTGTGGTCTTTCAGTTTCTTGCACCATGTTTTTGCCCTTTCTGTGCTGGCAACCTTTTGCTAACCAGGGAATATGACACAGCATTTGCTACTGACATATATACACACAGGAATCTGAGAAAAATAAACAGAACTTTGCATCCTGAGGAACACAGAATATACCTTAATGTAAGACAATTTTCCTTTGGGGATTAACAAAGTATATAGAAAATTCAAAATACTCAATAATCATCAAAACATATGTCTATGTTTTGTCAAAACATTTTTTTAGAATTACTCTCCAGACAGCATTGTAATATGCTGTATATGTCATGAATAATGTGTCAAAATTACTTAGAAGAAAATTTCCATGGGTCTTGGTGAAATATACATCTTGTACATCAAATGAGCAGAGTACCTAGCTTCATTATATGCCATGAGATTACAGATGAGAGAGACCTCTGTGGGCAGCAGATAAACTCACTAAAACCATTACCAATACTTCAGCCAGTCTATTGTTGTGAAAGCACGCACACTTGTGTTCCCAGAATTCTTTCATTGTAGTATTGCGTATAGCAGGCAGGTGGACGACCTACCCCACAGAGCAGAAAATGATAGATAACCTGTGAGATGAGGCCCAAAGAGACAGACATACTTTGTTTCTGTTTGCTTTATTGATTCTTTGTATCCTGCTTCTGCTTTCCCCTGTTAATTATTTTTTGTTTAATAAGAAACTATTTTATATACAAAGCATGTTTTGAACATATATGTACACAAAGTCATTGTTTGCTCCATGTTCTCACGCTGAAGAATGTAACTGATCTGACCCTTCCAGCAAGAATAAAATCTCCAGAAATCTGTGCCTTAGTTTGTCAAGTGTCTCCTGCAGATACACTATATGTATGTATACATAGTGACAGGGGACAGGCCAATAATGTAGTGCCAGGATTAGAAGAGACAGGCAGTAGCGAGTGAACCAGTGACAGACCTAAGATCTGTACTTTATCAGCAAAAGCATGCATAAAGCGCTCCACATGTTCCCATTTTCCCACTGACCACACACAACAATGTTAAATACAAGATCTAAGCCCTCCACAAAAGATGTAGACATGTTGATAGAATTATCCAGGTTCAATTATATAAGTACATAACCCTAAAAACAAAATCCAAAAAGAAACATAGAAAAGCAGACAAAATATATGGCCAAATGCAACAAAGAGCAAATCCAAAAAACAGACTGGAGGGTATTATCTAAAACTGAAACAAGAAGTAAATAGAAAAATCATTCCTTCAATAAACACAAGATCATAAAATAAGAAGGCACAGTGTTAAACATGGTGGGCTCTATGTCATAAACACATTGCAAAGCATCATCTGAACTTGCCTCATGTATTTCCCATGACACTCCATCATGTGTCTGCAGCGTAATAATTATTGCATAGCAACAGACATGGATGGGTGGGTCCAGGGTTGGAGGTAGACATGATGCACTTGGTAGTGATGCACCAGCCCATCACTAGCAAGGATACGAGGAAGGTGGGTAAGCAGCTGTTAGATGGTGTGTATTCCATAAGCACATGTAGTATAGTTGGTCCATAGGAACTAAAGTTACATTAACATCATGGAAGATGGGAAGAAGGTCCTTAAAAGTGATGGGTGGCAGTAGAGAGCCCCTGCATACAAGGCATGCATGTGCTAATGGATAGGCTGTAATTGAGCCTCTGTGTATAATTTGTGTGGAAGAATAATTTTAGGGTAACACAGCATTCCTCTTAAACAAACAGCATAAAGGGTTCATAATTGTCAGAAACTTTTTCAGGCATATCAGGAAACCAGATAAAGATCAATTGAACAACAAAATATACTGAAAGATGACTAAGAGATGACTAAGAAGTCAGCAGATGTCCTCTAAACAACCAGAATGGACAGCTGGTATATGCACAGAAATTTCAAGGATGGTGGCTCAACTCAAAGGTATAAAGAAGAACTATAATATTATATAATAGCCTTTTATTTTATATAAGTAATTTGGGTTTAAACCAACAAACCATCCAGTGTAAAATGCATGTATTGATTGACACTGTATGCAAATTCAATACTTTATAAAATTAACCTCTACTCTTTGTTACTCTGATTATCATGACCATGCTGTAACAGAACACAAACACTCCAGTCAACAGCATCACTAGGGAAAAAAAAACCTCTGGGGTTTTGCCCACTGTAAATTATAACAGTAAAATCAAAAGGCAAAGTCAGCAACAGCCCTGGAGACCTCGACCAACTGGCTGCCCACTCACTTCTAGGCTTTTCACAGTACATAGGTGTATAGGTCTGTGTTGGGCCATCTAATATGTTTCCATTACTTGATTCCAAGGCTCCCACTAGTTCTCATCCATACATGCACTCTTTTAATTCAGTAACATAATAAACTAAGTACAAAATAGATAAAAATCATTCAAAAATAATAGCTGGGTATCATTTACAAACAATGGAAATAAATGTTTTCTAATGATAGTTTCCAATCGTAGCATGTAAAGGGAAAACTGTAAAAGACTGAGTACTGAGCCCAGCAAGACACCATGTTTAATTTCTGAGTATAGTGATGGAGTACTGTTAGCACGTTACTGAAGTCAATTTGAAGAATATGAACTAAACCACACAAGAGACGGTGCCTGACAGCTTAATGTTATTTTTCTGCCTATGTAACTGAACACAGTGATCAATGGTGTCAAAGGCTGCACTTAAACGTAACATGATTACTGTGTAATTTTCTTCATCAGAGGATATTAGAATATTCTTTTCAATATGGATTAATGCCATTTCTGTATTGTGACTGGTGCAAAAGCCAGAATGGAATTTCTCAAATAATTTGTGATTAGTAACATAAGACTGAAGGTGTGTATGGACAAGTTTTTTTAAGCATTTTAGAAATAAAGGTAAATTTAAAACTGGTCTCTAATTTTTAATCGTATGTGGGTCTATCTTTGATTTTTTTTCATTAAGGATCTGAAAACTGACACTTTCAGTGCATTTGAAACCATGCCAGTCAGTAATGAGATATTAATATTGCTAAGAATGGGTGCTGCCAGAACAGCCATTGAGCTATTCATTTGTTTGATGGGACTGGGTCTAAGCAACAGTCAGTACTTTAACTTTAGATATTTAAGTTATTCTTCGGTGGGCTGGCGCCCTGCCTGGAGTTTGTTTCCTGCCTTGCACCCTGTGTTGGCTGGGATTGGCTCCAGCAGACCCCTTTGACCCTGTAGTTAGGATATAGCGGGTTGGATAATGGATGGATGGATATTTAAGTTATTGCTTCCTGTTGTAACATTGCCCCATCTGAGGTTGTCCTTTTTGAGTATGTTCTGTTTAGTGTTATGTCTGAAACTACTCCACAGATTCCAGTGATGTAAATATGGGGACTGTGTCTTTAAATAGGATTTGCACAGCAGAGTGGTTCATGGGAATTGCAGTTTTTGTCTATTTCTATGTACTGTAAATATATGCATGGAAAATGCAGGATGTAATGGGACTTTTGACTTTCTAATTATGTTACGAACATCAACAGCAAAAGGTAAACTTAGATTTCCAGCCATAAAATAAGCAATACCAATAAAGATAGGTGGCCAGTAATGAATGATTGTTTCATATCTGTCTATGGTGCTCTTTATGGAGCAGGTTTACCGCAGAAGAACTGCTCAGAATGACTTCTGGACTTTCTTTTTAGGACTGATTTGTTAATTATTATCACAAGTTTTCCAAAAGGGTACAATCAGTTTCATCATTAGCATCAAAAAAATATACATTTTTCATAATTTACAGTGAAGACGTCAGGACTGTATATATTTGTTGGGATAGATTTTATGGGTTTGTCTTATCCATCTCTTGTTGATGCGTTTGTTAATAGCTGTATATATTTTGGTGGTTTGTAATATATTCAGTTTATTTCAATATTTTCCTGGCATAGATATATTGTTATTTGGGTGGTGGAGTGGAAAGATACAGTAGGGCTTAGGTGCTACCCTAACTTCACCTCTTCCTCATTTTTAATGCATTGCAACACAATCGTTATACAAATCTGTTTGTGACGTCTTTAACCCTCTACAATGTTTTGTTATTAAGTGGTGTGTGCAAAAAGAGATACGGTTTGACACTGCGACATTTATCTTGTGAGATAAGCTGAAATCTGAGATCTTATATCAATTTTATCATTAAATAAGTTAATTAAAACTGCAATACTAATGTTTGCAGGTATTTTGCATTGCAGTTCAGAATTCTCATTTGTTAGACTAGCTACTTGTTCTCAACAGTGTATGAGGATTATTTCTGTAGTCATTCATTATTCTAGAATTAGAGTCAGAGCAGGCCTGAGGTACGTCGTTCTGTGGCAGTGGTGTTTAGCCATGTGTACAGTGTGTTTGTGTGTATGTAGCTTTTTCTAGATTTACAGGTTGGTGGAAATAGTTATAGTGTGACACTTACCTTGAGCATTAGAAGAGGATGTCATGATAATCCCAGTAAAGTGAGAAACAGCGAGGAAGCTGCACGAGTGCACACAGTCATGGTGGAGCTACGAGTGTGAGTGGGGGAGATCTACTTCACTTGACCCATGTTAGGACATTTTGAGGCATCTGGGCACAAGGTGCTGAGCTGTGGATGAAAAGTATGAAAGTTGGCAAAGTCATTTCATTATTAGAAAAGGTCGCTAGAAACATGAAAGTGGTTACTTGCTAGCAAGTAATAAGTAGTTGGAAGATCTGTGGCAATTTGCGCAAGTGTGGGCACAGATATATAGGCTTCCTTCAGGGGTAAAAATGTGTAGAACAGGCTACAAAGAGGCATGCTTGGTAACTGGAGTAAGTTGGGTGTAGTGTCATTTGGAATTGGCATTCCAGGGGCTTTTAAGAAGGTCAAGATTGGCAGCAGATGCTACCTTCATAGACAGTCAATTCTGTTGATAGTGGAGGGTGGATCCTGGAACTCCTGAGCAATTATTTCTAATAGAAGAAAGGAAGGTAGAGATATAAAGATAATTTTACCAACACCCTCAGCATCAGCAGAATCTAAAGGCTCCAAAAAACAGTAATGAATCTTAAAAAGTTTGTTTTAAACGTGTGTAAGCGTTAAAGCTATATCTTCAAGAAGGCTTGTGTTTTTATTGTGATGGTGATGGGCACACCCAAGTTAATTATCCCAGAGTTGTAGCTAAACTAATAAGTTCAGCTGGATAAGGGGTTCTACAGGTGAGTATGTCTTCCACCACATAAATCAAACTCATTATGTATTCCTACCTATTTACAGAATGATTTAGGACACACATCTTCATTGATTCAGAAGCAGCTGCTACATTATATTTTGTTTTTCACTTTTCTCCTGATAACAAAATATCACCTAGCCATCCTAATCCAAAAACAAACCAAAAAATTAAAACACAAACAAATTGTAATGGGACTGCTGGTTAACTATTGCCATGTTCACAGTAAATGTTCCAGAAGAAATTTGAGTTAAACTTCATTAAAAACATTAAATTATTTCTTTCATTGGGAAAATGTCTTGATAGTTTTTAAAGAAAATGCAGAAATCCTACCTTGCTGTTTGGGTCATTCTGCATTCAACATTCCCAAGCAATTTTCAGGTTACTCAGATAACTTTAATAAAGTAAAACTATTAGATTACTTCTAAATCATTATTATGCTCATACCAGGGGTGTAAAACTTAAGATCCATTCAAAAGATTCTACATACAGAACCATTTAATATGTGTGTCACATATAAATTCTATTTTTAATTCAAACTGACACTCTCTATATATAGCATAACACACCACAGAAACTACTTGTAGTTAGAATGAAGATGGGCTACTCATAATGACCTATCAAGAAAAGTGAATAGGAGGTGAGACATTGCACTGCTACAAAAAAAACAAAAACTATAGTGTTTTAACAAGATGCAATGATGTGACTGTCTAATGAAGGAAATGCCAGCCTGATTCCACACACACACACACACTGCATTCAAATTTTAGCGCTACACAGAAGTCAATGCTGGCTACTGGTCCTTCTGCTGCTTACCTGACAGCTGCTGCTGCACTATTCAATTCTTTTGACCTTTCCTTTAGTTGAATATTATATATGGGTAGAAAATGTATTTGCATTTCCAATGAAGTTAAATGTGACCACAATTGTTTCTGACCAACAAAAGTGGTCCGTGTGTTCCATCACTGGCAAATTTACAGTATATCCATTTTTTAACAAGGTTAGGTGCCGTTGATAGTGATGCACAAAATAATGCCAGTGTAAACAGATGTACTTTGCTCTAGTAAGTGCCACTTTCTCTCAACTTTAAGTGCTGACCAGGGCACTTTTTACATGTGGTCATCCAAATCCCAAGGTGCAACGTACTAGGCATCACAGAAAGGCTCTTTAGCTGAAGGTCCTTCTTTCTTTAGCTTCTCCATGTGCAAATTTGTAGTTTTATTTTATGTTTTAGTACTGTGCCCTTTACCTTCCCTTCCACCCTTATTTCTTCATTTTGTGGATACATACAGTACATAGATTTTTCTTTCCATTTTTCCTTTAATTTTTAAGCACAGTGGACTGCCATCGCTTTTGTGACTGTTATAAATCCTTAAAATATGAAGATTCAAAATACTCCATGACTGAAACTAGTCAGCATACACTTTACAACCTTTGCTTTTTTTTAATTATATATTTAACGAGTGTGTGTCTATTTTATGCTGTTGTTATCATTATTATTATTTTTATTATTACAATAATAATAATAATAATATGAACAATTTCTGAAAATAGTGAAACTTATACAAAATCTCTGATCATACAATGTAGGCTTGATGAGTTTTCCTTTTTAATTAAACATTATTTTTTACTCTTTAAAGCTGGTATTCTGTTTGTAAAATGGAGTTACCATCAATAAGTTAACCTACCCATTATATTATATTGTTATATTTATATATGCACATTTTGTAAATAAAATATGCTCAGTTAATTACCTAATTTATCTGTAATAAACAGCTAGTTTTTTTTGGCATTACTGGGGAGAGGAAGAGATGGGGGCATTTACAGCATCGTCTAGGGCAGCAAAAATGCTAGAGCTGACCCTGATGCTAACATACTTTTTTCACTCAATGTCATCAGTTCCATTGCAGCTGATATCTTTCCTAACTTACTGCAATGTCCAAGAAAAGAAAAGCTGATAAAGAGAAAAGTGTCAAGACAGATGTGAGACAAAGTATATGATTGTGATGAACAGAGATGTACCTGTTTGTCTTGGTTGTAAAGAAAATGTGGCAGGGGATGTTTCTTGAAATATTCTGGCACCAATTGGGCACATAAGTGTTACTTTTGGTCCCCAATAAAACTGAGTTTGATGTCCATGGCTTGCTTCCACAATCAAGCTGCTACTTAAACAGAAGTGCCTATCCTGAAACGCTCACTATATGCATTATCAAATCCAGATAGTAAAGTAATTGTGAAATATATCCAAGAATATCAGTCCAATGGCTTTATAAGGTCTGCCAAATGTCCTCTGAAATCTTGTTCCTTTTTTGTAGATAAGAGGATAAGACCAAGAAAAACGTCAAATTACTATTAACAACAACTGTCTCTACCCCCTTAATGTCATATTTATTAAATCAATTCACCAATAACACCACCTTCGCTACCTCAATGCACTGCCTATAACCTTATCAGAATCAGGAAGGGGGAGTGAATGGAAAACTGCATTTACCACTTTGTCAGGACATTGTAAGTATCTACTCATACGGATTAGAAAAAGTATCAGCAGTATTGCAATCTTTTGTTAAAAATATTCTTCATTATCTTATTTGTTTATATGTATTAGTATATATCATAGGTTTATAGAGTCATTATTGACATGTGTTATATTGATAATAAATTAAAGTAGGCATCTGTCATTAATCTATTGTGTCTCCACTCAATTCAAAACATGCAGTAGCTCCAGAAGTACATGAACATTCAAATTATTTTTTTTTGGTGCCATGTGCACTCATATCTTATTTTTTATATGTAATGCTTGCAGACATAGTGAACAACATAAAGACACAGTGGTTTGATGACAGATGCACACTCAAATGATTAATTATTTCCCTAAATGGATCCACATATACATTCATGCTCATGTTTCAGATTCAAATAAAGAAATCTAAATATTTATTGTCACATTTTCCTGCATTGTTTGTTGTGAACATACCACCTTCCGGCATTGTACTGTTCCCTCATGGCTTCCATCTTCCACTCTGTGATGTCTTCTAAACACACTGAAATTAGTACAAGGTGTGTACCTATTTCTCTGTTTTGAGTTAAAAACATGGTAATGCTATTTCAGATGTTTTTACATATGGGTTTTCTTAAAGTAGCTGAATTCCTGACTTTACAGGGTAGAGTGTTTGTGGCAGGAGCTCCCTCTCGCCTATTATATTCTATGTTGTTATATTTTATATAGCCTAAGGAGTGAGAATCACAGTAAGTGGTAGCATGGTGTGTGTTGGTGAAGCATGCAATTAAGAGTTTCATTGTAGTTTATACACATATCAATAAATCCAAAGCAAACTAATTATGCTACATTATATTTTTCATCATAGCCCAAGATTTTTAAAGAGTCATGTCTACCTGTGTTTTGACACATTTCATAGTGCCAATCAACACTGAGCTTTACATACTTTTTGTGGCATGTCATGTGCACACACAATAAAAAAATAACTGTAGAAATGAAAAAAGATAGATTATATGAAAGAGCAAAACCACAGTGAAACAGATTGAAGTGCCACACACCAGCTTTTTAAGTTTATAGAGCATGCCAAACTGCTGTTACTGAGGATATGGAAATAAAAGAGTAACTGAGCAATTGATAACTGAGCAACTGGTAACTTATCTTGTTGGTAGACATTTACTCAAGCCCATAATATGATGAGGTAGTTCTTTGCAGAGGTTCATAGCAATTTTAAATTAACTTTGAATTATTTTCATCACAATTAGTGAAAATCTGTAAGTGACTTTAAGTGTGACATTTTTATACAATTTATTCAACTTGCCCTCTCTGTTTGTCTGGATCAAATTTTGTAATCAATATTTTTACTCACTGCAGTATTACCAAACTGATTTCCTTCAAACTTTGCAGCATGCTGATCTCTAGTGACAATGCAATATTTCATCAGTTTTGATCAGGAATCTGTATGATAATTATGTCAAATTTAAATTTCTAATTTCTTCATAGTACACTTTTAACAATTACACATATATGTATTGTGTTTTTAGCCAACACACAAAAAAATGTAAAATTAGTGGTGTTGGTGAAGTGGTTAGCGTTTTGGACTTTCAATCAAATGATTAAAGTTTCAAGATCAATGTAGACAAATTAATTTAAAAAAATAATTTTGATTAATTGTCACATTATTTCAATATGACAATTAAGCAGCATTGGTCAAGTGGTTAGTGTGGGATGTTTAATCAAATGGTCAAAGGTTCAAGACCAATGTACACAAACAAATTTTTAAAGAAATTTACCAGTTTTTCATCATTTATATAGAAATTTGGTGAGATATGAATGTTATGTTTCACTTTAAGATAGTAGGTTTGATTCCATTCTGTCACAAATTTAATTTCTGTCAAATTACCTTTCCATCCAAGTCAAGATCTTTGTAATGTTCCAAGAACTGTGTGGCATTAGGGAGGATTATATATATATATATATATATATATATATATATATATATATATATATATATATATATATATATATATATATATATATATATTTATAAAACATTTTTAAGTGCCATGAAATGATCTAATATATAAATATACATTTTTTTCTTGTACTAAGCTTTTGTTGGTCATATGTGACTTTAATTTCCCGTTGGGATTAATAAAATATCTATCTATCTATCTATCTATCTATCTATCTATCTATCTATCTATCTATCTATCTATCTATCTATCTATCTATCCAAAATTAAATTGTGGGGCGATCATAAAAGAGTTAATTGAATGCAATTAAAATGCATAGATTCCTTAAATGATTGCAAAAAAATTAACTTTTACAATTTGAAAATCTCTCCAATTATAACCATTATCCTACATACTTTAATCAACTATTATATGATGTGTCATTTTCTTTCCACGGATAAGCTAGTTAGAAATTTCACTTTCACAAATTTGTGTGGTGTGGCAGGGGTTTATATATATATATATATATATATATATATATATATATATATATATATATATATATATATATATATATATTGTAATAACAAATAACTTGACCTTCAGTCGTTTTCAAGAGTTGGGGAAAATGCCCCATATAATATCCAAAGGACAGGTCAAAATGAAAATGAAAATGAACAATTAACAATGAACATTCAAAATAAAACATTCCACACAGACATCTGAAACTCTGGGGTATTTATAGGAAAATCAAAATAAGCAAGATGGCAACTGGAAGTGACGGGACTGGAAGTGGTGTCATCAAAAGGGAGACAGAAGTGACAGTGTGGACTGGCCATGATGATTTCTGGAACAGGGTAGGGTGCTTTTATTTTCCTTCGTTTCTGAAGAAAGAGAGCAAGAGAGACGTTAGTACTCCTTCACGACCCTTTATCTCGTGAGTATTCACTCACCTTAGGGTTTGTTGGCTGCCTCCTACTCGGACATGCATGACATATATAATATATATACAGTTAGGTCCATAAATATTTGGACAGACGCTTTTTTCTAATTTTGTTTCTGTACATTACCACAATGAATTTTAAATGAAACAACTCAGATGCATTTGAAGTGCAGACTTTCAGATTTAATTCAGTGGGGTGAACAAAACGATTGTATAAAAATGTGATCTTAACCCAATTGAGCATGCATTTCACTTGTTGAAGACTAAACTTCAGACAGAAAGGCCCACAAACAAACAGTAACTGAAAGCCGCTGCAGTAAAGGCCTGGCAGAGCATTAAAAAGGAGGAAACCCAGCATCTGGTGATGTCCATGAGTTCAAGACTTCAGGCTGTCATTGTCAGCAAAGGGTTTTCAACCAAGTATTAGAAATGAACATTTTATTTCCAGTTATTTAATTTGTCCAATTACTTTTGAGCCCCTGAAATGAAGGGATTGTGTTAAAAAATGCTTTAGTTGACTCACATTTGTATGCAATCATTTTGTTCACCCCACTGAATTAAAGCTGAAAGTCTGCACTTCAACTGCATCTGAGTTGTTTCATTTAAAATTCATTGTGTTAATGTACAAAACCAAAATTACAAAATAGTTGTCTCTGTACAAATATTTATGGACCTAACTGTATATGTATATACTGTATATATATATATATATATATATATATATATATATATATATATATATATATATATATATATATATATATATAGTAGATATTGCCTAGATGTCTACAAAACAATGATTGCAGTTCTCATCTTAGCATCAGCATTCAATAATCTAAATTAAAGAAAGAAAAAAAGCAGCAAGAAAAGAGTTTTCAAGATGAAAATGTGAAACTAGAGTAAAATACGCCCGTGGGGCTGAAACGTTGCTGCAAAGGTAGATGAACAGTGAGACCATGCCTCTTTTTGCAGTGGATAAATCTCACAAAAATGGTTTCCTTCTGTTACTAAAAATGACATAAATACATAATTTTTAAGTATGTGGGCAACCTCAAGATGTGGCTCAATAATTGACAATACAGTACTCTTTGATTTGATAAGTTTTAAGGCTTTCGTTCTCTTGTTTGGATTTCTGTTCCCTCATCTCATTATTAAAATGCAAGAATAAGGCTAGAAAATTGATTGATTGTGAACAAATAATTTCAACTTGAACATATCCTTTAAACTATTTTAATCTCTGTAGGTTAATAAGTTTTTCAGCTAACGTAAAAGGGAATACACTTAATTTGATGTATGCTGCTAGCTTTTCTCTGTAAGTATTCTGCAATCTTTTTGTATTAAATTTACTTGATGGTCAGAAGTTAATTGTGCTATGAAAAATTGGAAATGTCAATATTAAGAAACTAAATAATGATTAGAGTAGTAGCTAGAGCTGCTCATTATTTATTTTCTGGGTTGGAGACTGAATCCAGTTTTAGGTACAGTGTTAGTAAATAGAAAGTGTGAAAATTTTTTATTGATTTTCTTTTAATGGGTTCCCAAAATACTATAGAATAGCATATTTCTTTGATACCCATATTAATGGTCTACTTATGGTGAGAAAGCTCAGCATGACCTAAATGTATTTTTATTTAATTTGAAATTTTTTACTCTGTCATGTAGTGAACTAAAGGTCGATGTAGTCACATTTGAACATTATGATGGGAGCAGGTCATTCAGTCTGTTTGTTCATAAAATTTCCATTTTTATTGAAAAATCGTATTTAAAGTAATAGCTGGAATCTACTACACTAATTGCCTTCATAGATTACATGTCACTTACATTGACTATTACAGTATGTACACATATACTGGGGTCGAAGTATGTGAATAATGAATAATTCAGTAACATCCCAAGCAAGACCATTGGAGTGCCCTTTTGGTTGGATGAGTAGACAGCAAGAGACTATCCAGTAAAAATTAGTGGTCAGCAGCAGGATCAAAGTCTGCAGACTTAGGAACTGGAGGCACAACCCTGGCTGGGGTCTGCAAACACTTTGGCATCATCTAGCTGAAGCCTCTAAATCCTGTAATATCTTCATTTAGGGTGCTTTACAAATATTTGTGACATCAGCTAACCCACTATAATTTTTTTATTGGTGTTCTGATTGAAAATCCAAAAGTGGAATTTGTCAGTTGTTAGTTATAAGAACCGAACAGACGTTATGTTTATCACTGCATGTGCTGAGGGGATTCATCTGCCCAGTTTAGGGTCAGAGGGAGTCAGTGATTATCCTAGCAGCACTGCAAGAAACAAACAATGTGGACAGTATGCCAGTCATTTGCAATGTATAATAGCACAGACAAGCAGGAAAAGAATGTGTTGCATGTGATCCAGTAATAGAAATATATGTATGAACTTTTTATTCATTTTAAACCATATCATTTAAAGTAGGTAATATTTTGAAACAGTGATCTGATGGTATAGTGGCTAGTGTATGTGCATCAAATCTTCATGGGCTTAATAGGTTTAATTCTTAGCCTTGTCACATTCTGTGTGTTTGTTGGTGCTGATTGAAATTCTTGAATATGTTCAGTGAAATGAAAAGACACCTTCCAGTGATGATTTCAGCCTTGGGCTCCATGCTACAAACATATGCTCAGCATGATTTCCAAAAGATTTTTAGAGAGCAGACTTGCTCAGCTATACAGCTGGCACCATTATGTTAATGAATGTCTGCTCTATGATGAAAACATGCAATAATAATTCCAGCACATACAGTATATAGCAGTAAAGAACTGGTAATAAAGACACAGAATGTTGTAAAAATCGTAATTACATATTGGTAATGGAATGAATTATGTGTATTGCTGCTCTAGTAGTACAGATGTATAGTATAGGATGCAAATATGCTTGTAATGATGCACTGTATACTATAAAAATCAAAGTCAATCTGTCATCAATTCTAAAAGTTGTTCTAAAAATCAAAGTTATAATAATTAGAGCACATGGTCTTAAACCAGGAAAACGATAAACAAAAATGAACTAATAGCAATCTGTTAACTTATATAGCTAGAAGTGTATGGAATTGAATCTTACACCCTTAACCCATAATAACACATGCAGCATGACCCCAGAAATTGCCTGTGACAACGCAATAGCAGTTGCTACAACAAAACTATACAAAATGCTGGTATTTTGTGAAAAACTAAATACTGTTGTGTAAGTCCTTAAAATATTTAACATCTTTAAATAAATATGTTTAGGTTTAAGCAGCATTTAAAACACTTAAATGAACTAAAAGGTACAAGAAAATGGAAAACAAAGCTGTAAAAAAATTATCATGAAAGCAAACCATAACACACACTATACAATGAAAATACAAAAAGACTTGAAGAATCAAGAGCAAAAAAAAAAACAATCTTCCAAACTTCAAAGACAAAAGTGGTGCAAAAGCCCAGAGCATCCAAAGGTAGCTAATACCACAGAAGGAAGATGGTGGTAGGTTATATATTTTAGAATCCTCTCAGCTGATTGGACTAGTTATAAGAAACATGTCATGTTAGAGTGAAATCAAACATGCAAAAAAACAAAGCATAAATAGAACAATAGTAAAATCGAGAGAAAGAGAGACAGAATGAGAGAAAACTCAGCACTGAAAAGGTCTTTTGTGCTTTAGTGGTTCCTGGTTTGTGCATGATTGTTCCTTCATATTTTTCAACAACCATAAACCATGAAATAAACAGAAATACTCAAGGTTGGGCTTTGAATATTTACATTTGTCTTTGCAGCTAATTTAAAACTGAAAGTAAACTTACTAAACTACTGTGATTTATTTTATCAGTAAGAGAACTGTGGACACCAGAAATAAAAACAAAATTAACCCTTCTTCATGTTTTATCTTTTACCCAGTAATGTACCTGTTGACACTTTTACTAACCAGACTAGGAATTCATTTAATGTGCATATTTTAACTTTTTGCATTTGCATTGGCATTTTCAAAACACAATCCATTGTGATATATCCAGGACCATCAGAGTTCAACATTGGAGCATGTAATGGTGCATACACTGCCACTAAAGTATAGACAATTCTGTTCAGCTTAGCCAGTCAGATTGCTTATCTGTCCAATTTAGATAGGTGGACTTGATAATGATCTCAGTTACAAGATGCTAGTCAAAAATGTAACTATTGGCAAAGTAATTTTTAGTTAATCAAAATACATTTATTTGAATAACAAGAGAGCTGAGGTGTGGGCCTACAAGTATACCACTATTACCAGCTTTGCTTTTAAAAAAATTGCATCCTACTGAGCAAGGAGGCTTAAGAATTAAATGTGATTAAAGTCAGAAACCTGTGGTAATCTAGGTGTGAGCCTTTTATAAGGTAAATTACATCTGTTTTTTACTGTAAGTTGTTGATGCTACTGGCAGTGGTTCTAGCTCCCACTACCCTAAAATGGCTTGATTGTATTTAAAAATATTATGGTATGGTATCCGGTAATGGTAGTATAACAAGAGAAAACAGAAACAATCCCACTACCAAGCCCTGAGAGATACCACATATAACTTCAAACAAAAATGAGTATTGTCAACACATTTCTGCATATACTGAGAACAATTTCATAAACATGAATCGAACCACACAAGAGCAATGCCTGACAGTTACACACAAATGTGAAACTTGAAAAATATGCTGTGGTCAAAGGTGTCAAAAGCAGCAGTTAAAGCATTTCCTGATTTTGAGTATGCTACACTATTCTTCACATTACTTAAGACTGTTATTATTTTTTACTGTATTGTGTGCTTTGTCGTATGTCAACATTTCACCTAGCTGCATGTGATAGTCCACTACAATTTGAACTTAGAGAGGGCTAAACTCTACTAGGCATCTGTGATTAAAGAAAAAGCCATGTAATACATGTTTTTTTTTCTTAAATTGCAATGTTTTATGTTTTGTATAGTGCATTATAAATGTGCTACATAAAAATTGATGCATTAACATTTATGGCATACAAGTTATTTTTAAAAGAATGCTTGTTATATATTCTATTGCTGTGTCATACTATTATTACTTGTAGTAAAGAGTTTATGTGCACATCCTTGGCATGTGAAAGGAAATTATATTCAAGTCAAGTCAAGTTGGGGAGCATACGCTGGTACAGTGCGTTGCCTTACCCACTACACGATGAAACAACTCGGGATCCCAGTTGGCAATCCCCCAGGCAGACACGCGGTCCGGTCCCACCCTCCGGAAATGACCCTCTATCTGCCGCAGCCAGGTGTTACTTGGGCTACCCCTTGGCCTGGTCCAGCCACTTGGGTCCCCAACAATGAGAATATTACGAGCTGGATCACCCTCGGGGAAACGCACCACATGGCCCTAGTGCCATAACTAACGCTCCCTCACAATGCAGGTAATGTGCCTCATTCGGGATTCCATGAGCAACTGCTCATTCGTCACAAAGTCAAACCAATGGTACCCAAAGATTTTCCGGAGAGTCACAGTACCAAAGGAGTCCAGTCTTTGTCTCAGGTCACTGGATAGCATCCATTTCTTGCAACCATATAGCAAGACAGGAAGCACCAGGACTCTAAAGACTTGGACCTTCGTCCCTTTGCATAGATATTGGGAGTGCTACACATCCCTTTCCAGTGACTGCATGACCCCCCATGCTCTCTCAATCCGTCTGCTGACTTCGTAGGAAGAGTCACCAGAGACATGAATGTCACTGCCAAGGTAAGTAAACCTCTCGACAAGGTCGACACTCTCTGCAGACAGACATACTGCTGATAGCTGTGCCCAAGAGGTCATTAAAGGCCTGGATCTTGATTTTTATCCAGGACACTCGCAAGCCCAGACACTCAGACTCCTCTCTCAGTCTCTCAATCACCCCGATCAGAGCCTCCATTGACTCCGCGAAGATCACAGCATCGTCAGCAAAGTCAAGATCCGTGAATCTTTCTCCACCAACAGATGCTCCACAGCCGCTGGACCCCACTACTTTGCCCAACACCCAGTCCATACAAGCATTGAACAGAGTAGGAGCAAGAACACACCCCTGACGAACTCCAGAATCAACTGGGAAAAAAGCAGAGGTTCTGCCTCCACTCTGCACAGCACTCACAGTACCAGTGTACAGGCTGGCCATGATATCCAGCAACCTCGAGGGGATCCCGCAAACCCTTAGGATGTCCCACAAGCCAGCTCGATCAACTGAGTCAAACACATTATGAAAATCGACAAAGGCTGCAAAGAAACGCTGGCGATATTCGTGTTTGCGCTCCATGAGAACCCTCAGTGTCAGGATGCGGTCGATTGTAGACTTCTTAGGTGTAAAAACAGATTGTTCCAGTCGCTGGTAGGTGAGCAAGTGATCGTGGATCCTATTGAGGAAAACCCTAGCAAGGACATTACCCGGCACCGAGAGCAGTGTAATCCCTCTGTAGTTGCTGCAATCCAGGCAATCACCCTTCCCTTTCCAGATGGGGCCAGCAGAAACCGTTTTCCAGTCAGATGGGATGATGCCAGTCTCCCAAATGGAAGCAAAGATTGCTTGAATGCCAGGAGGACACCCCTACCACCAGCCTGGAGAAGTTCACCCCGGATACCACAGATCCCTGCAGCTTTTCCTCCCCTCAGCTGGTTCACCACCTGTGCAATCTCAGTGAGAATGGGGGGTTCACAGGTAATTGGAGGATCAGCCTGAAGAACCGTGGACCCAGAGATATCCAACATCCTAGCGGGAGTATCAGCTTTGAACAATTGCTCAAAGTAGCCAGCCGAGCAGGTCACAACTGCAGTATCATCCGTAAGTGCCCTAGCCGCGACTCTCTGAGGAACAGATTCAGATGTGTGTAATGCTTCGATTCCTCTGTAAGCAGGACATGGGTCGCTAGACCACAGATGGTGTGTCACTTGGTCACAGATTCCTCTAACAAACGCCTCTTTGTCGTCAGAGCCCTCGCAGCCGTCCTTCTCAGTTCCCGGTACTGACCAGAGTTACCATTGAGCTGTGCGCTGCGACTCCTCTCAATGATATCCAGGGTGCCCTGAGAGATGAAACACCTCCTTCTGGGAACACCAGTAACACCAACACAGCCCTCAGCAATCTTCAGGGTCTTGTCACAGAAGGTCTCCCACATCACATTAGGATCGGCGGTCACACCCAAATCTGCAAGTTCCTCACACAAACTGCATGCAAACTCATTAGAAACAGCCTGGTCTTGGAGTCTGGCCAAGTCCAGTCTCATTTTCCTAGTAGGTGGTAACCTACTGGACCTAAGCTGGATCCTAAGAGTAGCAACAACAAGTCTGTGGTTAGAATTCACAAACTGGGCACTTCTGTAGACCCTGCAGTTTTGCAAGAGCTTCCAGCTTCTGCCCACAAGGATGTGATCGATCTCCTTCATCGCACCACCAGTATTGAAGTGCCAAGTCCAACGATGCAGTTCTGGGCACAGGAACCAGGATCCAGCGATTCATAGCCCCTGACCTTTTGCAAAGTCAAGGAACATGGAGCCACTTTCACCACGGTCAACAGACCCATGGGGACCAAGACAATCCTCATAGCCAGCCTTGTCAGTGCCAATGGCTGCACTGAAGTCACCCATGACCACAGTAGTGTCACCTCGCAGGCACCCATCAACCACCAAGCAAAGCTGTGAATAAAATGTCTCCCTTACCGAGATGTCACTCACCGCGGTCGGAGCATACACTTAGACAACAGACAAGGGATCCAGGGAGTGCCGTAATCTGAGTCTCATAATACGCTCGTTGAAAGGAGTGACATCGGACACTATCGGAAGAAGCCAATCTGCTACAGCAACAGCTACTCCCCGAGTATGACAGCCATCAGAGTGACCAGACCAATAAAAGGTGTATCCACCCACAGAAGATCTGGCCAGTCCCTGGTCTGCGCACCTCAGAGAGTGCCGCCACTGAAATGCAGAGTTTATGCAGCTCCTCCAACAGCAGAGGAAGATGATCATCTTGCCAGAGAGACAAGACGTTCCATGTGCCTACACGTATGGGCCGCCTTAAATTGGGACCTGAGTGCTGCCGTGCAGCGGGCGACACCTCAGCACCACACCAGTTCCGATCCCCAACAGACCTGACACCATTGGCTCTCCAACGGTGTCGACTCTTCAGGGGATTTTTCACATACTGTAACCAAACACACTATAGCATCATTAGGACCAGTTAGGATCTATCCCAAGGGCTTTTCCCCATCCTCTTCATGATGCAAGCAGCCTTCCTATGGGCGTCTGCAGCAGAGCTACTCCCACGGAGAGCAAAAATAAGTCTTTTCTGTTGTCTCACAGCTATGTGAGGGTTTTTTTTACGGTGTCTGGAGTGCCAATCCTGCCACCAAACCCCATTGATTTCCCTGCTAGTTGGAGGACTGCTTGCAGGGCTGGATGCAGTTTAACATCATACCCAGGACTTACTTATATTACTCAAAGAAAACCATAAGGACTTTTAAGAGAAACTGCACATTGACATGAATATGCGAGATTGCAGAACTAATCACTGAACACCATAAAGCTCCTCCAGAGCATAATTTAAGTAATACACCATGACAGACTTTGTGCAAATGCATCTTTCAATGGGCAGGCACCTCATCCCTGACTTCTGGCTTTGACACAATGCAACTAACATAGTCTGTTACTTGCCTACAATTCTGAATTAGATTAGCAAAATTGAAAAATGGATGAATAGGTAATTATATTTCATGGAAATTGTGTCACATGCCATAAGACTTCATACCGTAAGGAAGGCTGGGCTTACATTAAACTCAAAACAGACTTTTCATCCTAAGCTAGGCCTTAAGGCTCCAACAAGACTTAAAATGTATGAAATAAGCATGACCTACAAACATAAGAAAAAAGCTTTGACGCCTGCATGTGCCAAATGAAGCCAAAGCTTATGTTATTCAGAAGGATTTAAAGTCCCTGGACCGAATAATGAAACAACATTTCATTAATAGTTAAATATTTTATTAACAAACAATAAAAAATAAAAGAGTCAAAAGGATTTGCTTCAAGCTAACTAAACCAGTCATCAATTTAAAAATCAAAAACCAGCAACAAAAGCCAAATACAGGTCGTTCAAGGCGAAAATATCAAAAAAGGAGAATTCACAGAAAGTGCAAAGATGGGAGAATGACAAAGTGCAAAAATGCTTCAGTGATAGTGCTGACATTTCAGTTTCAGTTCTTAAATAGTGCTGAGAGTAGGCCCTCGGCATATTAACACCTTAGGTTTAATATACGAACAATATGGGACATTAAACATACTGTAACAGTACTGACAAGTTGCATCAGCCTGAGGAGGAGTTACCAACAGTAAGAGATGGCATTCCATCATGTAAATAAGCAGCTTCAAAGCCACCTGCAGGGGAGACTCCGAAAACGACAAGCCTCACAAAGCGGCATATGAATTCCAACTAGTTTGGCAATAGGAAGAGGTCCTTTTAAGATAAGTGAGCTACCTAAAAGAGCCATGTAAATAATGAGAATGTATTTGACACTCAGCACTACCACTACAATACAGAATCATTATAATAATACAAATCAGTTAATAAAGAAAACATTACTCATCAATAAATGCAAACAGAAAGAAAGCAAAATCATACTCAAAAACATACATCCCAAAGGCATATACAAATGACAATAAAACAGATATGTAATAAAAAAGATATTAAGGACTGGGATGAAATCCTGACACTACCATAAAATATAAAGAATAAGAAATGAGGAGTTATAGTCTGCATATGGTGGGCACCTTTTCCATATGTCAAGTGATGCCATGCCTGCCACTGTTTAAACAGATATATTGCTTGATGGGTTTAATTATTTATTTTTTATAAATTAAGGCATAATAATATCTCTATATATTGAATACTTAGTTAGACCATGATACTTTGACTCACTGTTTGACTTTAACCTGTCAGTGAACTATTTCTAAAATTATATGAAAAAACATTACCCTTGCTGAGCACCTTGAAAGGGTGCCCAGAAAGCAACTAATTAAATAAAAAGTGACATCAACCTTTATACAATTTTAAATTGCTTATACTCTAACTGGCCCTAATGATGCTATAGCGTGTTTGGTTACAGTATGTGAAAAAAATATTTATGACAAACCTTCTTGATAGTCCAAAAAATGCCTTTCTTTTATGCAACTCTGAGGTCTGTGGCGGCTATTAATGTAGAGTAGTCTAAAACAGAAAGGAGAGTGGGTAGAATTTGACGGAGTGTTGAAGTAGGACCTCTAAATGTAAAGCAAAGCTAGACAGCAATTTAATCAAACTTAATCATATTTACAATTCTGCAGTACTACTGAAAGGGTATACAGTAGTCATAAATTTATTTTTAAAATGACAATAAGTGGTAGACCAATCATGCTGTTCACTGAACTATTTTTAATATTTTTCGTTTTTACAACTCCTCTGATCTCTGGACGGAAATATTTATTCCCTCTGTCAGTTTAATATCCATTTTCTGGTTCACTCAAGTTGGTGAAGTTTAAGCGCAAAACAATTAAAGACTGGTATTCCTCCTGACTCCAACTTCCTTTAATCCCCTTTGGGAATGAAGTTGTTGAAAGTCCAGGTCACAGAGTTAGTTAAAGCAATTACTCCAATTTAAAATATTTTACAAATTCTATATTTCACATATTAAAACCATTGTTAAAACCTAAAAAAAATCACTAAGAATCTTGTTTAATTAAAAACACTTTTCATTTTTTTAAAATATCAGATTTATTTTAAAAAATGAATTTATTAAGAGTATGCTGCATTTCACCAATTAAACAAATTTTGTAAATTGCATGCACTCATTCTCACAACAGTATAGAGTAGTGCCACTTCATATAATAGCAAAAAATTAAAAATACAGAGATAAAGTATTATCTGATAGAATAATGAAACGCATATGTAAAACTAATCTTAGGATGAAAAGTATCATATGAAATTAAAGTAATTGTTCAGTATTTATTTTTTATTCCACAGACTCTTATTCTCGCTTGTAATGCATATTTTTAATGGACTGCGTGTGTTTTAAAATGTAATCCTCATAAAATATGAAGTCAGAGGTATTTATTCACAACAGAGTTTCCCTGTTCGCTGTATTCTTTTCTGTCAAGTCTAATCTTTAACTGATGTTCTTCATTTATTTCATGGCTTTTTAAATCAGTTCTGGGATTAAAAAAATAACTGTTCTTTTGTAAAAAATTTCTGAGTTGAATCAACACTGAAGATTGTCATAATTTGTTAAACACATCAGCATTTTCATCAGTTTTAATGTATAATTAAAAAAGAATTTCATACTAATGTTATTATGTTTTTATACTGTTTTTCAGAAATAGTTATGGTATGTTTAAAAAGTTTTTCAGGAATATTGATGTTAAATTCAATATTAATGCTGTTATTGTGCGGGGTGTGCAGCATTTTTAAACAGCAATTGTATGCTGATTATTACTTTAAGTACAAAAAGTTTAAAAATAGAAAATTATTGAACATATTTGAAAACAGAATTACAAATATAGAAAGCTGGTAACGAACTGAAGGAAGTTTTTGTGTGTATGTGTGTGTCTGTGTGTGTATGCTTATTTGTTTAATAATTTTAACCTAATCAAATTGTTTTACACCAAATTGTTTCTTTACATTTTTGATTTGCAATATGTAACTTTTAGGGGTGCACTGCACATCAGCCCACACTTTTTTCCAAAGCTGCTGTGTGGTTCTTACCAAAGTGTGTGTTTTTTTTTAATCTGATTAGGTTGTGGTTGATTAACCACACTATATTAATACATTGTGTTCATGTATTGCTTCTCTGTTAGTTGCATATTTGATCTAATCCACACACAGAAATATGACTGATTCCGTAACATATGCGCAAATAAAGCTGAAAACAGAAGGAAGACAGAAGAAAGCTGTATTTGCACATGGTGCCAGTTCTACAATGGAAAGTGAAGGTAATTTTCATTTATCATCATAGCACAAAATGGGTTTTGGTACTTTAAAGATAAGTAAACCTTAGATTAAAAAGCAGATTTATTGTTTTGAAGTTTATAGTATAGTATTATCTGATAATGGTTCAACACTGCAAAGAAGATTGATAAAAACTAATAATTCAGTTCAGTAAGTTTTTGTTTTTTCATATGTATTTATACTAATTTTTTAAGGAAAGTTTAAACAGTCATTTCCTTAAAATGCTGCAAAAATGAACAAAAAAGGAAATGTTTAACTCTGAAGACATTGATAAGTCCAATCACTTCAAACCCACCCAGATCGGTAGATTAACAGCTCTAAACTGCTTGCACTTTGAGTGATTTTGTTTCACAGTTCACTTCATGAACTAGGACCCCCACCTCAGTTTGTTTTTGCCTTCCCCTAAAAACAGGTTCTTACCTCTCACGGGTTTAGCTAATTACCTAAATAATCCCCACACACGCACACATCAAAATAAGCAATAAAACGAAAAAAATAACACTTACCTCACTTGACTTTTAATGTTGATACAGAATAACTCCTTGAAACAAACAGTCGTTAAAGTAAAGAAAATCAGAGCATCCTCAGAACAATAGTAAATCGAGACTGTTGCGAGTTCTTGTCTCTTCGGTTATGTCCAATTGACTTGTTCAGAGAAAAAACATTCAAAGTGTAAATATCTGGTAAATTTCAACAAGACAGCACTCTGATATGAAACCATTACGATAAACAGACTGCCAACACAGGGATGCATTACATTCTCTTTTTTATCAATTATTTTAAAATACTGTTTACATGTAGCCAACCAATAAACAATACAGTTGCTGTAAACATTCATTCTTATTCTTTTTTCTCCCTGTAACTAGGAAATTCTATCAGGCTTGTGGTTATTTTCAACAAGTCTTGTCTTTACCGCTATCTGTTTTGGATGGTTATACTGGAAAAGTTATGAATCAGAAAATAAACTTGTATAGTTTCTGAGTTAAAATAAAAGGTAAAGCTGAATGCTTTTATATATGTGTACAAATACAAGCAAAATCTATGAGTAAATATAGAAAAATACCCACAAGTATCATATACATATGTGAATAACCATTTAACTCATAAATCATAAAAGACATTTTATGTATTGAAAATATTTATAGTTCATTATACTCCCATCGAGGATGCAACAGATTTCAGTTCACTGTAAACCTATTCATAATTAACATACGTAGACAGTAGATAGGTACAATAACTATGAATACTAAAATATTAATTTCCAAGAAACTAAACAATATTATTAATTGGAATGATGATAAATATATTCACAATTCTAGCCTGCTGGTTCTTTTGGTGAAGTCCAAATCAAAAGGATAATGAACCACTGCAACAGAAAAGAATATGCCTGACAAGTTATAAGAACACTTTCCAGAGAGATTACAAAAAAGAAAATGATGTCGATATTCTTAGCACTTTGTTGAATAAATTTAGCATCCAGTGATCCATATGAATGTTTTTAAAGATGTACCTTTTAAACTCGCCACTATATGTGCAATTAATATTCATATACTTTAACCTAGTCCCTATTCATGAAAAAAATGTCATTCAGTAAAGGGACAAAAAGCTATTTTCTAAAATAATTAGGTTAAAAAAATTTACAGAAAATATCAATCAACCCATACTTTGCCAAACATACTTAATTCAATTCTGGCAACATCAGTGCAAAGCAGGAGCCTGCCCTGGCCCGAGTGCTAGTGCACTGCAGGACCATCTCCTACACACAGCCACATTCCTTCATACTGGCCATGTTTATGGTTGACAGTAAATCTAATGTGCCATCTTTGGGATGTGGGATAAAAGCCAGAGGAACCAAAGAAAATGCCACATAAACGCGAGAAGAACCACTGGAGCTGTGAGGAAGCAGCATGTCAAAATAAAGTAAGAAATACATTTAATAATGAATAAATGCAGTTGAGCAGAATTGTTAAATTTGTAGTTTTACTTTCAGTGAAAAATGAGTTTTAACACATATGTATATATTTATATATATATATATATATATATATATATATATATATATATATATATATATATATATATATATATATATATGTATATAACTAGTGTAATTATATACAAATTACACTGCACATACATGTTTCAATAAAATACATAGTTAAAATGCTCATGTAAAAATCTTCATATAAATAAAGGGCTAATTGCTAAAAATATGATAAATAATAAGTCTTGTTTAAACATATTTATCTTTTTATTTAATTGCCAAATTAAGTCATAAAGAAACAATGGATAATGACATTGCCAGGAATAAAAGATGATACAACAGAACAATAATAGTAAGGTACATGTAAATAACACTACAATTCACACAGATGTGCTGGTTTTCTGCCAACAGTCATTTGTTTTCTGAACCCACTCAGTCAGATTCTTTCAGATAATGGACAACATCTTAACACATGAATGATTTTTCTGTTTTGGAAACTAACGTTTTAAAAAAATCCTCACATCCATAAATAATTATGAATAAGAATTGTGCTTTTTTGGTAGTAAAGTATTTTGAGGGCAAGAAAATTTGATATACTTATAATATGCCATATAATTAAGACTAAATGATGTAGACTAATAGTGAAAGAAAAACCTTTTATGCTATACTCTTCTATAAGGGTTGAAGATAACAATATGTTAAAGCAAACTTTGCTTGTTTTAATATGTTATAAAATACATTTCTGAAAATGCTAGTTTGGCCTATACATGACATTTGTGGTGACAAAGGTTATCAGAATAGTCCTTCCAAAAGATTCAAAGCTTTCTTAACTTGTACTATGTATAGACAGTGAGCACAGGAAGAACTGATACTGAATTCAATAGTAGGTAGGAAATCATCAGGTTTTAACTGCTCATTATGCTTTAGTAAAAAGCCATCAATTTTCTCTTGTCTGTATTAATAAAGACATGTTTTGGGTGAATATCCATTTATTTAGCTATATGCATAATGCATTATAAAAACAGTTAAAGGAGATAGATGTCTGTATTTATTTTGCAGGTTTATGAGAAAGTAATTTCTTTAGTTAAAATAAAAAGTTACTTTTTTTCAGTGTATCAGAGGTATGTTTTAAAAAACCAATGACTCTTAGGGGTTAACAGACAGTTCTAAGAAGGTCCACTTAACATACAAGCTACTTTTTTGTTGGTTTCTGGAGACCCATCATAACCAGTCACTTCATGTGGGACTATTTTGTTAACAATTACCTGAATTCGCCTACAAGAAGGCATCTGAAGAATGAAAAACAATCAATTAGTAACATTTTCACTACAGTATATGTTGTTGAGCGTGAAATAAAGCTGTGAAAAGTAATATGAAGTAAACTTGACATCATAATAGCTGAACAAACTAAAGTACACATACAGCACAACACAAAGTTGGCCACCTACTCCTTCTAAGGTAAACACATAAATAGTGAGCCAGAAAATTATAGTTTTGTGAATGTTCTTCTTTTAGATGACAGCACTGTGTCATTATATCTGATAAGAATGTAAACTCCTAATAACTGCACTCCTAAAGGAAAGGATGAAAACATATGTTCTTTATAATAAGGTTAAGTTTGCTATAAGTAGAAATGTTCTTTATTGACACAGTAAATGATTATAAACCTTTTCAGTTAAAAATTCTGTAATTTTCAAAGTTGTTCATGGTTATTTATTTCTACAAAAAAGTTGATATTTTCTGTCTTTAAGTATGTGGCCAGGAGCCAATTTATTTTAACAGTTTAATTAAAAATCAGTTTAATAGGAGGTGTACATAAATGTAATTAACACAAAATTGTCAAAACATAGTTATACTACCATTGTTCACAGATCTTCATAGCAAAAGAAACTACACAAAAAGCAAAATATTTCAACAGGCAGAGAATATTTGAATTTTTTTCTGCATTCATTTTAAGAACTTAACAATTATTATTTTAAACTTGATTTCAGGATGTTCACTATCATTTAATACTTTAATACTCATTTTTAAAAAATGTAAAAAATGTGATGTATATTATAAGACTGGTCCTAGCTATACACTACAAGAACAGAAAAATATCATTAATGACATTGTGATGCAGTGTAGTGTATGGATAGCCTTGGATAAACTATCAACTTTCTAAAAGAAACACAGTTTTCTAATTTAAATATATGATGGTTACTCAGAAATAAAGCAGAAGTGAGAGCAAAACAAAATGTCTGAACAGCTTTCCCAGCATCACCCCACAAATTTAATACTTTTCTTGATTTTTGCACCTTTGGAAACATTTTGCGTGAGTTGTTATTTGTGAATACAAGCTGTTGAAATCTGTGACGGTTTATTTAGTTATTAACATGTGCATTTACACTTTTGTACCCAGTCACTTTTTCTGTTTGTTTTCCTCTCACATCTCAAATATACTTGAGTTAGGCTAATTGAAGATTTCAGAGTGACCCAGTATAGTGATTATGTGTCTTGAGATGCTGGTACACTATTCAGTTGATTCCTGACTTGTGCCAAATGCAGCTGGGATAGACTTTATCCCTCAGGACATCAATGTGGATTAGGCAGGTTGGAGATTTTACAGTATATAATGGTTTAGTTATTTTAGTGTGGGCGACCCATTTGATCTGGTATACAAAATCTGCTCCATTTTTAGTAGCCTTCAAGACATCAACTGCTTCTACTGCAATGCATTTTGAGTTTCTGCTAGTTATTTTATTTCAAACAGTTCTGAGAAGTAATTATATTTTGAAAAGCTGATAGGAGAATGAGAATGTTAGAAATAGACAAATGCAAAAAAAAAAAAAGAAAACTAACTTATTCATATGAAGACTGGCCTAAACTTAAACCTGTCAATTGAAGACAATAACATCATTTACTCCTTGAATTTTCATAGCCTTTAATGGTACAATATTACTTTCATACTCTGTTCTTCTTGGCATTTTATTTTTAGTGCCCCTTATACTACAGGACTGTAAATTATGTTTGCATCTAAATAAACACACACAAATAATTCAGTGAATATGAAATCTTTTCTGCTTCTATGAATCAGTCAAAACATCACTAGCAAACATTGATATACTAAAGGTCATAAATAAGTATCTATTAAAATAATACTTTCTATGTAAAGGTTATTTCAAATGTGTCAAAGGATTTAATGACATGTAACACACTGCAGCATAGTGACTTTTCGGAAACAAAAGGATTTCATGTACTGCTAGATAGCACAAATATGCAGTCAAACTTTACACAACATTACATGTAAGTTAGTGGAGGGGTGACTGTTGTGTCAACACTATTATGTGTGCTTGTTTTTCTGGATAAGTCATATTATGAACATCCTGAAGTTTGAATATCTTTTATTTGACAATATTAAAATTGTTATAATAACTTATCTCTTATTTCTTTCCTAGGGCCACCAGTAAAAAGGAAGGTTTACTGCACCCAATCTGTCTTTCTTTTTTCCATAGTGTGTACCTTGCTAACTGCAGTCATAGTCATCTTGGGTATAACAAGTAAGAATGATATATTTAATTACAGTGTGTTGTTAATAACATGTTGTGGTTCAGTTATAGATAGATTAAACTATGAATTTGTCATTTTTAAAGTCTCTTTGAATATCATTAATAGATAAGTACAGACACTTAAAGATATTTAACTGAAATTAAAAATATTTAACTTACTAATAACTGGCATTATAGACACATAAATGCAAAAATTAAAATAGAAAAGAAATAAATATACTGTACATACCTCAAAAGATACAGTCATATATATATATATATATATATATATATATATATATATATATATATTCTGCTCAAAAAAATTAAAGGAACAATTTTTAATCAGAGTATAGCATCAAGTCAATGAAACTTTGGGGATATTGATCTGGTCAGCTAAGAAGCAGAGGGAGTTGTTAATCAGTTTCAGCTGCTTTGGTGTTAAAGAAATTAAAAACAGGTGCACTAGAGGGGCAACAATGAGACGACCCCCATTGCCAGAAGGTTTTCTGTGTCTCCTAGCAGAGTTTCAAGGGCATAGAGGAGATTCCAGGAGACTCTAGAAGAGCTGAACAGGGCCATAGAAGGTCCTTAACCCATCAGCAGGATCTATATGTTCTCCTTTGGGCAAGGAGGAACAGGATGAGCACTGCCAGAGCCCTACAAAATGACCTCCAGCAGGCCACTGGTGTGAATGTCTCTGACCAAACAATCAGACTTCACTTCATGAGGGTGGCCTGAGGGCACAACGTCCTCTAGTGGGCCCTGTGCTCACTGCCCGGCACTGTGGAGCTCGATTGGCATTTGCTAAAGAATACCAGAATTGGCAGGTCCACCTCTGGCACCTTGTGCTTTTCACAGATGAGAGCAGGTTCACCCTGTGCATGTGACAGACATGAAAGAGTCTGGAGAAGCCATGGAGAACATTATGCTGCCTGTAACATTGTTCAGCATGACCAGTTTGGTGGTGGGTCATTGACCGTCTGGGGAGGCATATCCATGGAAGGACACACAGACCTCTACAGGCTAGACAATGGCACTTTGACTGCCATTAGGTATAGAGATTAAATCCTTGGACCCATTGTCAAACCCTATGCTGGTGCAGTGGGTCCTGGGTTCCTCCTGGTGCACGACAATGCCCAGCCTCATGTGGCGAGAGTATGCAGGCAGTTCCTGGAAGATGAAGGAATTGATACCATTGACTGGCCCCCATGCTTGCCTGACCTAAATCCAATAGAACACCTCTGGGACATTATGTATTTTGCATTGATGCAATGAAATTTCGGCAAAATGGACTAGCCTGCCGCATTATTTTTTTACTTTGATTTTCAGGGTGTCTTTGCATTCAGCCCTCTATAGGTTGATAATTTCCATTTTCATCAAACAATGTGGCATCCTTTTGTTCCTAACACATTACCCAGTCCAACAACAACAACAACATTTATTTATATAGCACATTTTCATACAAATAATGTAGCTCAAAGTGCTTTACATGATGAAGAAAAGAAAAATAAAAGACAAAGTAAGAATTAAAATAAGACAACATTAATTAACATAGAGTAAGAGTAAGGTCCGATGGCCAGGGGGGACAGAAAAAACAAAAAAAACTCCAGACGACTGGAGAGAAAAAAATAAAATCTGTAGGTGTTCCAGACCATGAGACCGCCCAGCCCCCTCTGGGCATTCTACCAAACATTAATGAAACAGTCCTCTTTGTATTTAGGGTTCCCACTGGAAAGACTTGATGATGATGGTCATGCATACTTCTGGCTTTTAATCCATCAATATAGGAACATCATGATGCTTTGATTAGGCGATGGTGGCGCAGGTCGCCACCACAAAAAAACGGGAAAAGAAATAGAAGAGAGAATAGGGGTTTGTCCACATCAGTATAGATATCCAGCATATTTTTTTTTCCCATTGAGATTTGATATGTTTTCAAAGTGTTTCTGTATGTTTTTTGAGCAGTTTATATACCTTATTTGTACCCAAGGGGAAATCAAAACTTTACAAAAGCTGAAGAAAAGAAAAATACATGTTACTGTATATAACTAATAAACAACAATAAACCCCCAAACACAAATAAGGACTTCTGTCATGAATAAATGAGTTGCTGCTGTCAAATATAATAAAATACTAAAGGGACATACTATGCCACTTTACATACTGTATAATAACAGTTTCCCAAAAAATACGTAAATAAATATATAACATTTTTTGCCATTTCACTGCCAGCCACTCTGAACAGTTTTGATGAAATATCACTACTTTTCGTGTCAGCTTTATATCAGTTGAGACTGCATGGATTCTTGAAAAAAACAAATGCTTGAGAAGTTTTTTTTCTTTCAAATTTTCATGAATATCTTAAAAATCAACTCACTGGGCTTTCCAATATATTATAAAAGCAAAATGTTTATAAATATTTATATACAGATAAAGTATATATTTTATAGCAAAATACCCGCGCTTCGCAGCGGAGAAGTAGTGTGTTAAAGAGGTTATGAAAAAAAAAGGAAACATTTTAAAAATAACGTAACATGATTGTCAATGTAATTGTGTTGTCATTGTTATGAGTGTTGCTGTCTTTTATATATATAATATACACACACACACACACATAAACATATATATACATATACATACAGTATATATACATATCTACATATACACATATCTACATATATATATACATATACACATCCACATATATATACATATCTACATATATATATATATAAACATATATATATATATATATATATCTAGACATACATACATAGATAGATTGACACATATATATATATACATATCTACATATATATATATGTAATTGTGTTGTCATTGTTATGAGTGTTGCTGTCATATATATATATATATATATATATATATATATATATATATATATATATATATATATATATATAGCAAAATACCCGCGCTTCGCAGTGGAGAAGTAGTGTGTTAAAGAGGTTATGTAAACATATATATATATACATATACATATATACATATATATACATATCTACATATACACATATCTACATATAGCAAAATACCCGCGCTTCGCAGCGGAGAAGTAGTGTGTTAAAGAGGTTATGTAACTATATATATACATAAACATATATACATATATATACATATCTACATATACACATATCTACATATACATATATATACATATACACATCCACATATACATATATATATACATATACAAATTTACATATCTACATATATATATATATATATAGATATAAATATAGACATTCATATATACATACATACATTCACATATATATATACTGTATATATACATATCTACTTATTGGCTCCTGTATTTAGGATATAGCGGGTTGGATAATGGATGGATGGACATCTGTATGCATAGCCCTATTTGCCCGTTTTCGTTTTTTTTTCTTTCTTCAGTAATATTTCAGTAAACCCGGAGCTTGTCAGTTCAAATCCTGGTACTGACACCACTGTGTGACCCTGAGGAAGTCACTTCACCTGCCTGTGCTGCAAAAAACAAAAGTAATGTAACAAATTGTACCTCAGATGTTGCAAGTTGCTGGAATAAAGGCATAAGTAAAATAGATAAATATGTATTATACACATAGGAACTATTCGTTTATTTTCAGTTAAGTCATCTGCAGCAAACTTTTATAAATGAGGGTTTCTCATTTTTAGATAGTGCAAACTGTTTCTTCTTCATTGACGTTTTCTCTTGGAGAGCTTTTTTCATTTCATTGAAAATTAAAGCAGCAGCTGCCAAAATATGTAGCTTTCTTATTAATTTTTCAACATTGTATAAAATAAATTTATAAAGTAACATAAAAGATTTAAATACTGGTTATCCTTTTACACTAAAATATTACTAAAGAGATACAAAAAAAGTAAAATGGATATGTTCTTTTTCTTTAAGGAGATTAAATATTACTGAAGAAGGAAAAAAAAAAATTAAACAGCCAAATGGGGCTATGCATACGAACTTAAAAGGTTTAAATAAAACAGAAATATATATTTTATTTTTACTTGCTTAACTTGTGGAGGGTGTATCCTGTAGCAAAGCCCTAACTTTTTTCGTGAAAGCCCGTTTCAGTCAATAAGTCTTAAAAAAAGGTGTAAAGATATTGACAATAAGCTAAGCAAACCCAGGAAGACATGGAATCGTTTAAATCAAGTATCATTACATCTTCCTTTCTTAAAGAGAAGTAAGGCAGTACTTATAAGCTTACATATTTATATATAGACATACATACATATATATATATATATCTATATCCGAAGCCGTGCAAGCACACTCTTGAGAATGCAACGTATAGTTGTACAGAAGAAAAGCAATCTTGCCTCAAATGAATGGCAACCTTTTGTAGGTCTATGAACTTAATTTAAACTTTAGGTTTACACGGTGCTTTCTTTCCGAAGTACCTGCACTCATGAATATGTCTGTATGTGTCAGTCGGTCAAATCCACACGCTTCGCACCGGCGAAAGTACCCGCTTTTAAATTTTTATTAAGAAGAAAAGAAAACCTTTTTAAATTGAGGGAAAATATACTAATAACAGTTTGTTAAGGATCTGTTTTTTTGTGAAGCTGCCTTCACTCGAGTGATCACTTCGACCTGACTTGGTGGCCAACTATAAGCGTTACCTGGTAGGTAACCACCCATACAATCAGATTGTGAATCAGACTACGAATGCCGTGAATGTAATTACCCCGATCTACATGTTGTCAAATAAACGAACCACACGCCGTGGCGCAATTTTAGGGGCTTTGCCTGTAGCGCTGACGTCCGAGGTTCGATTCCCGTAAGGGAGTGAAGTGAGTGGCTGGTTACCTACCAGGTAACGCTTATGGTTGGCCAGCAAGTGAGGTAACATCAGCCACGGTGCCTTCAGTTGTGAGAAGCAGATCATAGAATGGTTGAAAATAGTTTACTGTCAAATAATGCAAAGAGTACGCGACACGTCTTTCCCCTTTATTCTTGGCTCATCAGGCGTACACACTCACTGCACTTGCTTACGGTAATCGAACCTCGGACATCAGCGCTAGAGGGGCTTAGCAGCGGTGAAGTGTTGCTTTTAAATTTTAATTAAAAACAAAAGAAAACCTCAGAGGTTCGATTCCCGTAAGGGAGTGAAGTGAGTGGCTGGTTACCTACCAGATAACGCTTATAGTTGGCCAGCAAGTGACGTAACATCAGCCACGGTGCCTTCAGTTGTGAGAAGCAGATCATAGAATGATTGAAAATAGTTTTGCATTTACCTTTTTAGTAAAAGGCGAGCTTTTAAGCCTGAGAAATCACCCCGTAAATACACACGTTTAATTGCACATGTGTTAATATGTATGCTTACACAGTATTAAAAGACAGTGAACAACGTCATTTACCTTTGTTCCCGCGTTTGATAAAAGGCGAGCTTTTAAGCCTGAGAAATCACCCCGTAAATGCACACGTTTAATTGCACGTGTTAATATGTATGCTTACACAGTATTAAAAGACACTCAAAAATTAACGTCATTTACCTTCGTTCCCGCGTTTGACTCGTGCTGTAAATCTCTTCCTTGCTTTTAGTTCACGTGATTGCGTAGAAGGCGTGATGACGCGATACATGACTCCGCCTCCTCCATTAGAGTATATGGACAAAAAACATGTTCCAGTTATGACCATTACGCGTAGAATTTCAAAATGAAACCTGCCTAACTTTTGTAAGTAAGCTGTAAGGAATGAGCCTGCCAAATTTCAGCCTTCCACCTACACGGGAAGTTCGAGAATTAGTGATGAGTCAGTCAGTCAGTCAGTCAGTCAGTGAGGGCTTTGCCTTTTATTAATATGTATAGATTTGTGGTATTACAGGTATTTGGGAATTCTATTCATAACTAATTAGCAAGGGAATTCCTAATAAACAGGATCTTCAGAACTGCCTGCTTATAGTGTATGACATCTCTCACATTATTTAGCTGATCTTTTGTTTATTCTCAGTTGTTCTGCTGTTCTTAAGCCACTTTTGTAAATAGCCTTAGACTTTTATCAGTATTTTAACTACTTATTCATATACGTACCCTGCTTTTAAATTAATTAGTAGCATCCCAAAAGCGTAGCAATTCTGCAGTATCCAGTTTCTGCATTTACTTCAAACATTCTTGTGTTATTCCATCACTAATTTCAAATTGTAATCTTATTTCAGCATGCTTCTCAAAAATAGTGGAGTTGCAAAACAGCTAATGGACAGACATGTTATAACAGTATAGATGGTATAAAAAGCAGTATGTTCTGACATGTTAATTTTCGACAAAAACTGTCTTTCATTTTTTAATTTCTTTGTGGTCCCTTTATTAGCAAAATAATTATTTCATAATCACAATATGCTAAATAAACTAATGAAAACATTAAATCATGTGCTTGGAGGCACTTTGTCTTCTTCATATCCCATTTTCTTATGGACCTTTGGGTCCATCTTAACCAGTGTCCTTTCCTCTCGAGTGCAATATCCATTGCAGTCCATTCCCAGGGATCATCCAACCATCTTCTTTTCTGTCTTTCACTTTTCCTTGTTCCTTCAGCTCTTTCAAGCATGACTGTCTTTTGCAATTTGTCATCCTTCACCCTACAGACATGTCCAAACAACATCAGTTTCCTCACTTTGATCTTGGCCTCTACTGTTAATCCCCTGTTCAACATGTTTTGAATCTCTGAAAGAAACCAACACAGACACAAAAAGGCCATGTAAAAACTATACTGTATGTATAACAGCCTGGCACATCACCTGAATACAGCATGCTGGTTCCATGAGACAGCAGCCCTATTCACATTACCACCTGTTTTCCTCTAGGGGTCGCTAGCTCCATAGTTGAAATAAGTTCTTTTAAATTACAGCGTTTCAAGTAACCTGAACCTAAATAGATATAATATTAAAAGGTGATACCTCTCCCATAATGATACGGTGGTAAGAAATCATCCATCCATCCATCCATTATCCAACCTGCTATATCCTAACTACAGGGGTCTGCTGGAGCCAATCCCAGCCAACACAGGCGCAAGGCAGGAAACAAACCCCAGGCAAGGCGCTAGCCCACCACAGGGCACGCACACACACACACAAACACACGCACACACCAGACGCACGCACACACACACACACACACACACACACACACCAAGCACACACTAGGGACAATTTAGAATCGCCAATGCACCTAACCTGCATTTCTTTGGACCGTGGGATGAAACCGTAGTACCCGCAGACAAGGGGAGAACCTGCAAACCCGATGCAGGGAGGACCTAGGAAGCGAGGCAGCAGTGCTACCCACTGCGCCACCATGCCGCCCGTAAGAAATCATATAAGAGAAAATAACTTAGTTTTCTTTACTGACGATTTATGTGGCATTCGGGACGAAGGAAGCCATAGCAAGACCATTATCGAGGTGGGATCTCGATGTATACAGTCTGCCATTTTCATCGCTGCGTTGGAAGGGTTTTCAGGACTAGATGACGATTTCTTCCATCCGTCTGTCGGCTTCGAGGTGTTTGGTTGCTATCTAAGTCTTTTATACTGTTTTCTCCACAAGTAGGCTCTTACTTAGGTAAATCATGCCATTCCAAATAAGGCAAAGAGAGGATTCAATTTCATCTCTAACATACAGAAATAGTACAATGTCCATTTTTGTAGTTGTCCCTTTCACTCTTCAAATGCTTGCCTAGCAGTTCTAAATGATGAGCCCCTCTGTGCTAAATCTGGCCTGTACGTGTGAGTGGATTTATAAAATATTTTTGTACAGCGCACAGTGACATTAAACTTATTTTCTTATTACACCACCCTAAATTCAAAATATGTCATTCAAATATCCAAGTTACACCAATTAAATAGTTCAATTTAAATTTTCAAACAAGCATTAATCAGTTAAATACACACATTAGATTCTGAAAGCCAAAAGTGAAAAAGATTTGAGAAGATAAAGAAGTTATAGAATTTTATGATTATTTCAACTACCTTAAATAGATGGGGCAGAAGTGGAGACTATTCTCGATTAACAGTGAACTCTCTTACTATAGGCTTACCCCACGGGAGAGTCTCCAGATGGGTGTGAGGGTACTCACTGTCTCCCACCAGGTTGACGAGTTTGCTTTGGTGAATTATTATTGGATTTCTGTGCTAGTCATGGATTATCCATGACAAGCACCAGGTTTGAACACAATGTAACTTTCTTGTACTTATTTTACCTTGCATGGTGGTCTCATTAATGTGTTCTGAGATGTTGTATTTTTTTCTGTAGTCATGAAGAAATTGGCATACATTGAAGAAACTGAGAAGATCTGTACTATGCAAAACCTTCATAAATATATCATTAGTCTTAATGATAAGTTTGAAGAGTTTAAGAGTGACATCAGTAAAGCTTATCAGGAATGCAACAGAAATCAGACAAGTGAGAACGACATCTTCAAGGAACATCTATTAAGAAGAGTCTGCACAAATGACAATGGAAATAAAGGTTAAAAGTTAAGCTACAATTTTAGAAAGCAGTCATCTTTTTATTAGTGATGAAATGATGTTCCAATTAAAGATTAATTAAATTTAAGAAATGTAATATAAATTTGGTTTATACAGTATATAAAAAATAGAGACAACTTAAATTCAAATGAAATACCACTGTTATCTTGGCCAGTGTCTAGACAAATGGCATATATTAAAGTTTTATAAAAATATTTACCTATGTATGTATTCCTTCACCTAAAGGGAATTCAATGAAATGTTAATATTTCACAGCAATTAGACTGTCTGGCAGCTAAATCTACTTTCTCTTGAGAATCTCAAAATTTAGTGTAGTATAGTATTTAGTGTAGTAACCAGCAAATCTATGCACTACTCCCTCAAGCTAACTCTTAATATATTCAACACAATAAAGACTAGAACATTCAGAATAACAAGGGGTATGAAAGTTTGCAAGCAGAAAGAATTCATCTATACCTAGGGAAGCAAAAACAGAATTATTTAAAGTTTTTGATTAGAATTTATAAATTGTCAGTGTGTATTTCTCATATAATTTCAATAATTCATGATGAATCACTGAAAACTATTTGACATTGTCCAGCATATTTTGAAAATTAAAAACATCATAAACCATAAAAACACCATTCAGGTTGAAAAATGTTCTTAAAATATTGTCAAAATTCTCTTAGTGCCTTTTTACTGGAGTGCATACTTACTTGATGATATATCGCGCTTCGCCTTTCGCGGCTTCACTCCATCGCGGATTTTATATGTAAGCATATTTAAATATATATCGCGGATTTTTTGCTGGTTCATGGATTTCTGCGGACAATGGGTCTTTTAATTTCTGGTACATGCTTCCTCAGTTGGTTTGCCCAGTTGATTTCATACAAGGGACGCTATTGGCAGATGGCTGAGAAGCTACCCAGTTTACTTTTCTCTCTCTCTTGCGCTGACTTTCTCTGATCCTGACGTAGAGGGATTGAGCAGGGGGGCTGTTCGCACACCTAGACGATACGGACGCTCGTCTAAAAATGCTGAAAGATTATCTTCATGTTGCTATCTTTTGTGCAGCTGCTTCCTGAAACGACATGCTGCACGGTGCTTCGCATACTTAAAAGCTCGAAGGGCACGTATTGATTTTTGATTGAAAAACAAACTCTGTCTCTCTCTATCTCTCTCTCTCTGCTCCTGACGAGGGGGTGTGAGCTGCCGCCTTCAACAGCTTTGTGCCACGGTGCTTCGCATACTTAAAAGCCAAACAGCCCTATTGATTTGTTTGCTTTTCTCTATGTTTGCATTCTTTTAATTGTGAGACGGAACTGTCATCTCTGTCTTGTCATGGAGCACAGTTTAAACTTTTGAAAAAGAGACAAATGTTTGTTTGCAGTGTTTGAATAACGTTCCTGTCTCTCTACAGCCTCCTGTGTTTCTGCGCAAATCTGTGACCCAAGCATGACAATATAAAAATAACCATATAAACATATGGTTTCTACTTCGCGGATTTTCTTATTTCGCGGGTGGCTCTGGAACGCAACCCCCGCGATGGAGGAGGGATTACTGTATAAGGAAACAATCATTAAAGTTTATGATGAGTTATTTCAAATTCGATTAGTGTGAATTTTGAGTGTTGGTTTATGATTGAGTCTAATTGTATAACTGTGTCTAACTGATTTTTTCATCCAGGGCTAGCTCCTGATCTGGGCCCAGTGCTACTCTGAAACATCATAACCATGAATTGGCATACGGTTCTAGAATACCGTTGTTAAACAAACTGGCCATCGTTATATTTTTCTATATTCTTTTTAGCTGTAGGTTCTATATTTATTAATATATAACATGGGTCAAGATTTCAGTGCATTATTTCGACATATAAGTGAAGGGAATACATTATGGAGTAGTAACTGGTATTTTAGTCAATTGCATGTTTTCAATTTATACATTAAACAAAAGAATTGGCTCAATATTCAAATATGTGAACAAGTAATCATTTGAATATGGATATTCATGGTAGCTGTTAGCACAAGTTAAAACCCAGGTAGTTTGTGGCAAAAGCAGCTGTGTGACATGAGACAGTCAAACAACTGCTAAATGATGTCCTGTAGTGGTGTCCTTGTGACAGTGTGGGTCCAGCTCCAAGCTCCCTCTTCCAGTTTTGGGAGCCTCTTGAACCCAACAACATCGGCAATGTAACCGGATAAACTGGCAGATGGAGACAAATCACACGTGGAGCAAGGGGATGGTGTAAAAGTGTCCAAGTGCTTTCATTAAAAACAAAAACCAAAGAAAACCAAAACAGTGTTCATAGTGCAGTGCTTCAAAAAACCCATAAAAATGAGGTGATTAAAGTGGAGGTTATAATTCAAAATAAATAAATCCTTTAATATGAGGTTAAAATCCAACAGATTGGAAACAGTTCGTTTTAAAAAAACCCAGTGCCTTCTCCTTTTAACTGGTGGTTCCCCTGCTTCTCCCATATGGGCCTTACAACAGGGGAGTTGCCCTATCTTCAGTCTTTTTTGCTGATAGAATTCAGTGTTTCCTTGCTTCTCTTCCTCCTTCTTTGTAGCAGTGATGTGCGGTGAGGTTTATGGCTGGTGAGACACTGACTCCTTCAGAGTCAGATTTACAAATATATGAACCCCAAAGAGTAGCTTATTCACTGTTAAATTGGCAGCATGCACATTGACTACTGGTTATTTTTCATATCTCATCAGCATTCTTTACTCACACATAAGTAAGGTGCATATTTGGCTAAGAAAGAAGGTTACATTTAGAGTGCATTTGCTGTGCACCCTCCATGCGTTCTAAATTTGCCGTTGCAATTCCACAATTCACACTCATTCAATACAAATGAATGTATAGAGTGGTGTACAAAAAAATGGAATTCGATTTTGACCTTAATTGAAATATTTTGTTGTCTTTAAAAACTTTTAATTCTAATGCTTTATGAATTTTAATACAAACTGTTCAACAAAAGGATAACAAGAAAAAGAAAAGAATATTTATTTAAGGTTAAAATTTAGTTTTTAAATATTGGATTGTTTTTTTTTTCTTAGTCTGATCCAATTTTTTATAAAATTGAAAACCGTTTATGGTCTTACCTTTATTTGTAAAGGAAGTCCATGCGTCTATCCTTCTCCATGAAAATCTCCATCACTTTCTTATAAAAGTCCTCCTTATTTTCCTTTAGTTTTAAAAATCTTAATCTAATCTTCCATTTTGGCAGTCAGTCTGACCAAAAAATAAAAATAAATGGACCGCTGCAGTGCACTTGACTTTCTGATATCACTAACTTATTGGCACCTCTGCGTAGAAGAACAGCAGCAACAAGCACCTGTTGTACTCACATGCACCCCCTTCAGTGCGGCAGGGTACTGTCTGTCTCACCTTGTGCCTTCTCACAGCAGGTTGTATGTACGATCAACAATACTAAATATGTCACACACATTCATTAAAAATATTAGCCAGACTGTGGAAAGTCAGGGTGTATAATAAACGTGTGTGCAAACATTATATTGGTGACATATAGAGAGACAGAAATAGGCATATGCCAGTTGCACACATCAACCCAGTGTGTGAGGGACAGCGCAGTCTGAAGGGAGGTGAGGCTCATCGCTGCCACACCTCATGTTTCTACCCTGTATTTGATCAGGAAATGTGCCAATTCAGCGATTTTGACTATAAAATGATCAAAAAATATTGGAAACATACAGAAAACAAATTTATAGCACAGATCAGTGGATAACTTTATTTTATGTTATTATTATTATTATTATTTTTTTTTTTTTAACTTTTCATGATGACAGGTGAGGCTCTGCCCCCTCTGCCTCCCCTGACCGCATGCCCCTGCTTTGTACTCTGCATACTTTTGCTATTGCCATTTTTATTTGATGTTATTATGTTTTCCTTTAACAGTCCTCTCCTGCAACAAAAGATTTTGCAAATTACAGTCATAGCAGACTGGCCTCTCTAAAATCTACTGAAGTGCCATATGTTAATCCTTTAAACTTTGCTTTTTCATATCACTCAATGGAATAATGAATATATGATAACTGTTCTAAAAGTTCTGTACTGATATTATTTGTTTGTTCTAGTGTATTTTATATTAAACAATATTTAATGCTTAACACATTAAAGGTTTGTGTCCAAATTGTTATAAATGACATTAAATGACAATTTATTACTGACACTTAAAATCTTTCATTAATAATTCGCTAACAAGTATTATGTAATGCTTCTTTATATCTTTACAAATCATTTATTTAGCAGCTGTCAGTCTTTTTGCAATATTTAATCTAATCTAAAGTTGAACCTTTTCATCCATTGTAAAGGGTTGTAAATGATTATTAATGAAGGTAATAAAAGTTATTATGAAGTGTTGCCAATATTTTAAAAGTGAAAATCATTATTTGAAAAGCCTTATTTTTCATAACTTCCCTAATTATTTCTAGGTTTACCGTGCTTCTTGTGTCCAGTTGATTGGTTACAAAGTAAGGACATGTGCTACTTCATTTCCAAGGAAAATAAAACCTGGCTTGAAAGTCGAAATGACTGCATTGCAGCCAAAGGAGACCTGAGTGAATTTAAGGATCCACTTCACCTGGTAAGAGAGTAAAGAATGATGCTTTTCTGAAAGACTATGTTTGCATAAGTAATATAAATGAGGCATATGTTTAAAAGAAGACATTTGTGCTGATTCATTTTGCAATGTGTGGTACTAATACTGCTAATTAATTAAGCATTATGTTGAAACTAGCCACTAGACAGGAAATAAAAATGAAAGTAGAAAGATGAGATTGGTCCAAAACCATTACGTCAAGAAAGGAGCCAAAATGAACAAAGATATTGTATCATCAAGTTAAATATGGAAAACAATACCCAGTAAGTGTAACATGCCTGGGAATAATGTGTCATTGCCAGCAATAATATACAGTAGCTACAGTCAAGGAAGAAAACATAAAAATGGTGATGTCAGCTTGACAAAACACTGGGAGAACCTAAAACCTTAATGCAATATCAATGGACTGAATAATATCTATAAAATTTAATTTAGTTGTAAGTTATCTATCAATCTACTTCCTCACCAAATAAAATACACCCTCAGGTAAGCACCAAGTAGTGTGAATATCATTTAATTTCTTTGCGCTCATAATGTCAGTGTAACTCCTATTGACTACTGTGCTGAGGAGAGGTTTCCAGAGCAGAAGCCGACACAGACTGCGAGCGAGGAAATGGAAGACTGAGGAGAAGGAGAGGTTCAAAGACCCTCTGAGTACTGGGGGTGGTCGGCAGGGTGCTACTCACCATCATACATACTGATGTGGCCATCTACCCTGTAGAGCTCGCTGGACTTCCCCAAGTGCACCTGGTTGCACTCCACAGCACTCACCTGCTTGTTACGTACCAGATCCGACTCATCCCCACAGAAACAGGTGTAGCCCGCCTCGACCACCCTGTATAGTACATGTTAATCAATCCTGATGAAATATTTGACTGAAACTATGTAATATTTTATATAACTATTTTATCAGGCATTATTTAGAATATGCCTTGCAACAAGGAGACCAGGGTTGAAGTTCTAGGAGCTGCCCCTACATAGAGTTTGTATGCTCATCTCTTGAATGCATGGGTTCCCTCCAAGTGCTCCAGATTCCTCCTACAGTCCACACACATGCAGGATAAGAGGACTGGTGATGCTAAAATGGCCACTGATGTGGGTGTGTGTGAGTGTGTGTGTTTGTGTGCACTCACCCTGTGATTGGCTGGCGCCCTGTCCAAAGATTGTGACTGCCTTGTTCCTATTGCTTGATGGGATAAAGGATTAGGAAAATGGATGGATGGATGAATATAAAAATGCAGAGAATATTTAAATACTGTAGTTTATAATATACATTTAATTGGGAAGCTGGTAATATGTTAAAAAAATAAAAGACATCCCTCTTATACACAGCATATATTGTTGACTAAATTTTTTGTCAGAGAAAATCCCTCTACAGGCTATGAAACCTTACAAATCATGCTTACAGTTTCTCACAAATAAATAAAGGATGTATAAATTAAAATATATTTATTTCTATTTAATTGAAATAAACTTAAATTAATAAGAGAAGATGATAACATGTGTTATGTGAACTGCAGACACATGTTATTCCCTTTACGTTTGGGTGCCCTTTTCATAACATGTTACATAACCTATTGTATCATCCCAACCTTATAATTAAATCAATGAATTCTTTTCCATCAATTGTTTAAAACTCACACTATTTAATTAGGGTTACAAGGCAGAAATCCAGCATGGAGATTATAATACTCACTCAGTCACTCAAACACACACACGTCAACAGTCCAATATAGAGGTGCCAGTCATTGTGACTGATGATGTTAGGAGTTAAGTGTCAACAGCGATCGTATAAAACTAAAAATCTAGTGTGTGGAAGTTAGTGAGCAACTGTATAATTGTGAAGTGAATAAGTTCTGTAAGGACAAATAAAAAGTGCAACAAACTTAAAGGACTCAATAAAATGTAGATTCTGATTTCCAAATTTAGGTTCCAGTGAAAACCTGTATTAAAGTTGGCAAGCCTGAATTACACATTTTTTTGTGATTTGTGATTTTCCCAAACATACCATGAAATCACTCAGTTTCACATGGCCAAGCCATGGGTGGTGGTGAATATAAAACAGGTAAAGGTATGACAGGACACTGTAAAAATCACAATCATTAATCTCAAGTTAGCATTTTGAGAGAGAACTCATTTGAAGATGCATTTCACTTCACTTGCGTCTTTCTATTATTTGTCAGAATTCAACAAGCAATAATCAGCTATTAATCTTACTTAAAACTATTTGTGAAAATTTATATTTCAATAATTGCATATATATATATATATTACTTAAATATACAATAAAAAGTTTATCCATCCATTATCCAAACCGCTATATCCTAACTACAGTGTCACAGGGGTCTGCTGGAGCCAATCCCAGCCAACACAGGGCACAAGGCAGGAAACAAACCCCGGGCAGGGTGCCAGCCCACCGCAGATAAAACATCTATTTTTAAAATAATTGCAAGCTACATTAGTTCTGTTAAGTGTTGATATATGCGGCACCAAATTTGTTCTAGAACCAGCAAATTATTTTATATTTAATTCTAATGGAATGTCCCCCAAAAACTATCCCAAGTCAGTAAGCTAATATAAACAGACTAAATTTAAATTGTCCTTTGCTGTCTTGTCAAAAGCATGGTTGAAAGTGAATAAGGTTATCACTGGTAAGCTTTAATCATTGACAAACACAGTATGGACATTTACTGTATTATTAAACTTCTGAATGTCTTTTTTGAGCCTCAAGTTTCCTTCCTAACTCTGATGCATATTTATGACTGCAATCACCAAGATAGTCATCATAATTGGTAGAAATTGGGAAATGTACTACCAGAACATGCCTATAGGCTCAGCAAAATGTCTACATGATAGAAATGAATCTGGAGATTTTTTTTTCTCATTAGAAATGTTTAATTAAACTAGGGGGCTTTGCCCCCTGCTCGCTTCGATCGCCAGCCCCTGTGTTTGGTTTTCCGGATACACACTTTTAAGATTTTTTTTCTTTGAATTGTTGCTATTTCATTAGTTTCACTTTTATTTCAGAACTTCTGTAAAAACAATATTTGTAATCTTGCGAGTCCCAATATACTGAATCTTTTTAATGAGGTCAGGATAGGTTTCTCTGTTTGGAATTTCAGCACAGACAAAACGATCTACATCATCAGCAGTTAATAATTTTTTTTTAAAAAAGTAAGTAGAATTCTGAATTGGACTCCTGTCTGTAAAGTCGTGCTATTTTCCTCTCACAGTTCCAAAAGTACATGGGGTTACCAAGGTGATACCCCAGCTTTTGTCTAGGTTTTTGTACAAGGGCTAGACAGAACGTTTTTGACTCCTGGGGTAAATTTAGGTTTTTAAATAAGCAGACAGATAAATATATATACATTAACAAAGTAACCAATAAATGCATGTGCGGTAAACTCAGTTTTTGAAATTATCAAGATTCTTTATTTGTCACAAGCATAGTTATACAGGACAACACGCAGTGAAATGCATCCTGATCCGCTCATCAAAAACTGTGCAAAGTTAGAAGAATATCAGTTAGATTAACAAAAAGTCATAGATTGAAAGATAACAGTATAGTAGAACATAATAAATAAGTAAAATTATGTGAATAAAGTAGAATTAAGTGTTAAGGTGCAATAGTGTAGTAATTATTGTGCAAAACCAAAGTTAGACTGGTGCATAGTTAAATGAGGCAGTTTGTTTGTTTGCGCTACTGCGATCTTTACTTTTTTATATTTTCTAATTTTCTACTTTCATATCCTTTAACTTTCTCCGCATGTGTATAGTGCCGTTTTTTTTTTTTTTTTTTTTTTGAGCCTTTCTAATTTCTCTGGTTTCATAGTCTCTAACCTGCTCTGCATGTGTTTAGTGCCAATGTTTGTAAACGCCTTTATGAAGTTCTACTTTGTCTTTTAATCACTGTCATTTAATTCTGAGCCGGATTGGACGTGCTTTTTTTTCCAATTCCACTTGTTCCGGGCTGATAATTACTTTCCTTATTTTCTGGATTTGCATCTCGATTATTCTTTTTTGCTCTTTTTTCTGTCCAGTGCATTTGAGTCTCTTTTCTCCACTTATATGGTAACATTTAATTTATAACGTACTGTCCTTATACACTTTATATGCGCTGAGAGCCCTGGATCTGTGTGTGCTCAAATCCTTCACAAGACTGAATGTTTTGCTGCCTATTGTCCTATTTGATAGATTGTAAGTAGGGTGTGTCTTTGGTCTCGTGGGTCTTTAAAATGTCTCCCGAGAAGATCATGTATCGTAGACTTGCTTATTGCTTTCTTTTTATAATAGATAGATACAAAATGACAGGCAGAATGCATGCAGAATCAAAGCATGTAAATGCTTCCTGAGAGGACTAAACAACTTTCTTCTTCTGTCAATTCCATGAATTTTACTAAAGCAACAACATTTATTTATATAGCACATTTTCATATAACAATGTAGTTCAAAGTTATTTGCAAGATGACAAAAGAAAGTTAGAAGAAGAGAAAAAATGAAGATTAGGCAATATATATTAAAGAATAAATAGCAACTAAACAAGGTAAGGTCAAATGGCCAGGAGGCCAGAAAAAAAATCTGCAAGGGTTCCAAGGTCAAAAGTCCACCCAGACCTGACTGGACATTCTACCTAACATAAATGTCCCTAAATCAAAACTCTTAGTTTTCATGCACTAGAAACAAAACACAATTTCAAATGTTGATTTTGAAACATCAATTTCATGTGAATAATTTCACTCAACACCACTTGTAATAAAGCCTCGAATTTATTTTCATTTGGCATCAAACAATACATAAAAGTGCTGTTAACCATCTAATAGGTTAGATTTTACAGTTTGCATGCAATATACTTGAGAACATTCAGTTTTAGACTTGCATCTTATGTAGAGTGAAGTACTAAACATTTAAAATGGATTAATTAGTCATATCACTTTGTCTATTATCAGACATTCTTACAACAAAAACTTAATGAAGGAGAGGGTGCTTATTGGATTGGCCTAAGACAACCATCTTCTATCGAACCTTGGAAATGGTTGGATGGAACTACTCTAGATGTTAAGTAAGTATATATTTATATTGTTTTCATAAACGTTATATATATATTAATACTAGCGAACCCACGGCGTACCATATGCCGCATAATCAGGCTGTCTTTTTTAATGATTTTTAAGCACAGGGAGAAAATTAACATTTGAAAAATCGGTAATGTAATAAATCACCAAGAAAAGTAACATTGTAACAATGCACGGAACGAACCAACATACAATTGTCCGTGACTGAAAACTGGCAGACCGCTGTCGCGCCTTCTCCTCCCAGAGCGAGGGATCGGGGTGGACGGCGCTCGGGCGCAGAGGGTGGAACGGGAGGAGAGGGGAAGGACGCCCATTCCGCCTCCTCCATCATGCTAGTCTGCTGATTTCTCGTTCAGTATGCACTGCCTGCTCATGTGCCCACCCCCAACTCGTCACCTGAGTCGTTTTTCTCTTTGCACAGTCCACATGCACCTGTGAGTCATGTAGACTTTTCATTGTTCTTTGCGGTTTTGGCTGCTTTTCTATATATATTCCACCAAGTCACCCGACCAAAGTTGGTTTGGGGGGTGTGGGGGTGTGGTGGAGGGGAGTGTGTACAAAGGGCAGGGACGTAATCAGTGTGAGCGTATGACCCGCTAGCCAACCCGCGGTGTAGCATACGCCGCATAATTATGTATTGATGGGTGAACACTTCCTGAACAACACAGTTGTCCAAACAGAAGTGAAAACAAAATCGAGCCTGGTGCCTTCTTTAACTGCCTTGTAGCGCAGTGGTAGTGTTGAAGATTTTGGGTTCGCTTCCCAGTTCCTCCCTGTCTGGAAACCGCTTTGAATACTGAAAACACCGGTATATCAATGTAATGAAGTATTATTATTCTTATGTGTCCAGCACTATCTCTCTCGCAAGTGCGCGCCTGTATGTGTGTGTCGCTCGCTCGCTCGATGCACGTGTTCCTGCAGGCATACCAGTAAGTGAATGAAAACATGGAACTCTGGAGAGAGCAACATACAACTGTCCGTGACTGAACACTGATTTTGGCAGATACATGCATATCTTTTTGAAAGTTTGGCCCTGTGCCTTATTAATTGTCATCGCAAAGGCAAATCTAACAGGAAATTGTCTTCGTGTTAAAGTAAAAGGCAAATTATCCGCAACAAACAAACTGTTTTACACGCTGCATACCAACCCGCGGCGTAGTATACGCCGCATAATCACACCGCTTTTTTAATGTTTTTTAAGCAGAGGGAAAAAAATAAACATTTGCAAAATCCATAA